>NC_057730.1:15733915-15783290 GCF_004010195.1 Chiloscyllium plagiosum
CTTATCTTTGCTATGTTATACTTTTTCTCTTTTAACTTTATATGTTTCTTAACTTCCTTCATCAGCCACGGCCACCCATGTCTCCTCCTAGGATCTTTCTTCCTTTTTGGAATGAACTGATCCTGCATCTTCTGTATTATACACAGAAATATCTGCCATTGTTCCTCCACTGTCATCCCTGCTAATGTATTGCACCATTGAACTTTGGCCAGGTCCTCCCTCATAGCTACATAGTTCACTTTATTCAACTGAAATATTGTCACTTCTAATTGTACCCTCTTGCTCTCAAATTGCAGATTGAAGCTTATTGTATTATAGTCACTACTTCCCAATGGCTCCTTCACTTTGAGGTGCCTGATCTATTCTGGTTCGTTGCACAATACTAGATCCAGGATTGCCTTCTCCCTGGTAGGCTCCAGCATCAGCTGTTCTAAGAATCCATCTCTGAGGCACTCCACAAAGTCTCTTTCTTGAGGTCCAATACCATCCTGATTCTCCCAGTCTACCTGCATGTTGAAATCCCCCATAACAACTGTAGTAACATCTTTGTGACAGGCCAATTTCAGCTCCTTATTCAACTTACATCCGACATCCAGACTACTGTTTGGGGGTCTGTAGATAACTCCCAAGAGGGTCGTTTTACCCTTAGAATTTCTCAGCTCTATCCACACTGACTCTACCTCCCCTGATTCTAGGTCCCCCCGCGCAAGAGACTGAATATCATCTCTTTCCAACATGGCCACCCCATCCGCTCTGCCCGTCAGTCTGTCCTTACGATAGCACATGTAGCCTTGAATATTCATTTCCCAGGCCCTATCCACTTGAAGCCACGTCTCAGTTAAGTGGATGAAGGTGAGGGAGAAGGTGATAGGTCAGAGAGGGGAATGATGGACAGGTGCAGAGGGTGGTGCCGAGTTGGAGGCTTGGCACTTGGATAATGTGGGAGCAGGGGGAATTATAAAGCTGTTGAAATCCACATTTATCCCGTGTGGTTGCTGGATCCCAAGGCGGAATATGAGGCGTTCTTTCTCCAGCCATTGGGTGGTAATGGTTTGGTGGCGGAGGAGGCCCAGGACCTGCTTATCCTTGACGGAGTGGGAAGGGGAGTTGGTTGAAGTGTTCAGCCACTGGGCAGTGGTATTGGTGGGTGTGGGTGTCCCAGAGATGTTCTCTGAAATGATCCGCAAGAAGGCGTTCTGTCTCCCTGGTGTAGAGGAGACCACGCCAAGTGCAATAGATGCAGTAGGTGGTATCGGTAGAGGTACAGGTAAATTTCTGATGGATGTGGAAGGATCCCTTGGGGCCTTGGGCGGAGGTGAGGGGAGTGGTGTGGGCGTAGGTTCTGCACTTCCTGCGGTGGCAGGGAAAGGTGCTAGGAGTGGGGTGTGGGCTTCTGTAGGCAGGCACTGAGGAACGAAATGTCCATAGGCACCGCCCACACCATTCCCCTCACCGCTGTCCAAGGCCCAACAGATCCTTCCACGTCCGTCAGAAATTTACCTGTACATCTACCAATGTCGTCTAATGCATCCGTTGAACCCAGTGTGGTGTCCTCTGTATCCGGGAGACAAGACACCTTCTTGCAGATCATTTCAGAGAACATCTCTGGGACACCCACACCACCAACCCCACCGTCCCGTGGCTGAACACTTCAACTCCCCCTCCCACTCCATCAAGGATATGCAGGTCCTGGGCCTCCTCCACCGCCAAACTGTTACCACCAGATCCCGCGAGGAAGAATGCCTCATATTCCGCCTTGGGACCCTGCAACCACATGGGATAAATGTGGATTTCAACAGCTACCTCATTTCCCCCTCCCCCCACATTATCCCAGTCCCAAGCTATCAGTACGACACCACTCTCCTGAACTGTCCATCACTGCATCCTCTGACCTATCACCTTCTCCCTCACCTTCATCCACCTATCGCTTTCTCAGCTATCACCCCAAGCCCCACCATTTATCTCTCAGCCCCAACCCACAAGCCTCATTCCTGATGAAGGGCTTATGCCTGAAACATTGATTCTCCAGCTCCTGGGATGCTGCCTGACCTGCTGGCTTTCCCAGCAACACATTCTCAACAACATTTAGAAGGCAGCTGGATAGCTATAGGAGGGGTTGAGAGGAATAATTGCTGGCAAGTTGGACTATGTCAGATTGGGATATCTGGTCAGCATGGACAAGTTGGAACGAAGGGTCTGTTCCATGTTGTATGACTGTATCTGATGATGAGGACCTGATCAGTAGAAGCAGCGAAACAGTGGGGAAAAGATTCTGGGTACTAAAGCTGCTGTCATACACTGACAAATCACTGAGCTAATTCAGACCAAGATGGACTCGGATGTTACATCATTACAACATGGCTCTGGGAGACAAAAGCACAAACTGACTGTCAGCAACTCATCAAAAACTAATCCTGAAGAACAGTGGGATCATTTCTTCAAAAGTGTTGAAGGAGAACAAATCTACAATAGTTCTGGCATTCATTCAGGCATTGCGTAAATGCAAGGATTACTTCTGACTGTTCAGGTAATCTGGATGAATGTGCCAGCGCCAGTATGTAATGCCTGTCCCTAGTTGCCCTCAAGGAAGTGGTGCCTTCTTGAACAGCTGCAGTCCATGTGCTATGGGTAGACCTGCAATGCCATTAGGGAGGGAATTCCAGGATTTTGAAGCAGCAATATTCAAGAGACCGGATCATGTCAGGATGGTGAAGTAGCTACCAGAGGAACTTGCAAGTGGTGGTGTTCCCATATTATGCCTTTCCATTTTAGCGGATGGGCTTGACAGGTTAGGAAGATGCTGTCTCAGGAGCCTCAGTTACCTGCAGTATGTCTTGTAGATGGTATACACTGCTGTCCAAGTGTCAATGGTGGGTGTTGAGAATTTTGGTTGAGGTACTATTTAAACAGGCTTTGTCCTGGGTGTTTTTGGAGCTGCATTCATATAGGCAAGTGGGGAGTATGTGATCACACTCCTACATTGTGTCTTCGGCAGGCTTTGAGGAGGCAGGAGGTGAATTGCTTTCCAGTCTCACACCTGCTTTTGTAATTACAGTGTGATACAACTAGTTGAGTTCACTTTCTTGACAGTGAAAGCTCCAGAATATTGATTATGAGAGATTCGGTGTTGGGAATGCATTAACTGTCAGAGTAAAACAGATAGGTTCTCTATTATTGTAGATGGTCATTGTCTAACATTTATATGACATGAATGTTACTTGCAACCTATCAACCCAAGCTGGGATCTTTTCCAGGCATTAGAGTCATAGATTCATAGAGATGTACAGCACTGAAACCTTTGGTCCAACTTGTCCATGCTGACCAGATATCCTAAATTAATCTAGTCCCACTTGCCAGCATTTGCCACTTGCCACATATCCCGCCAAACCCTTCCTATTCATATATCCATCCAGTTGCCTTTTAAATGCTGTAATTGTACCAGCCTCCACCACTTCCTCTGACAGCTCAGTCCATACACGCACCACCCTCTGTGTAAAACATTTGCCCCTTTGTTCCCTTTTATATCTTTCTCCTCTCACCCTCAACCTATACACTCTAGTTCAGGACTCCCCCACCCCTGGGAAAAGACCTTTTCTATTTAACCTATCCATGCCCCTCATGATTTTATAAACCTCTATAAGGTCAACCCTCAGCCTCCCACGCTCCAGGGAAAACAGCCCCAGCCTGTTCAGTCTCTCCATGTAGCTCAAATGCTCCAACCCTGGCAACATGCTTGTACATCTTTTCTGAACCCTTTCAAGCTTGACAGTATCCTTCCTATAGCAGGGAGACCAAAACTGAATGCTGTATTTCAATAGTGGCCTAATTAATGTCCTGTACAGCTGCAACATGACCTCCTAACACCTATATTCAACGTTCTGACCAATAAAGGAAAGCAAACCAAATGCCTTCTTCATTATCCTATCTACCTGCAACTCCACTTTCAAGGAGCTATGAACCTGCACTCCAAGGCCTCTTTATTCAGCAACATCCCCTAGGCCCTTGTCATTAAGTGTATAAATATTTATTTATTCTCTACAGTGTGGAAACAGGCCTTCAGCCCAACAAGTCCACACCGGCCCTCTGAAGAGTAACCCACACAGACCCATTTCCCTCTGACTAATGCACCTAATACTACGGGCAATTTAGCATGACCAATTCACCTGACCTGCACACCTTTGGACTGTGGGAGGAAACCAGAGCACCTGGAGGAAACCCAAGCAGACATGGGGATAATGTGCAAACTCCACACAGACAGTCACCCAAGGCTGGAATTGAACCTGGGACCCTGGTGCTGTGAGGCAGCAGCACTAACCACTGAGCCACCAAGCTTTCATATGTGAGGAGTCATGATTGAACATGTGTAATCAAGAACAAACACCTGCAATTCTGACCCTATATTGGACGTCAGAGCCAGATCACAAAGAGATTTCCTGTAACTGGAGTAAAGGAGTGTACTATAATATCCATGTACCTGGACAGCTCATGGCTGGTCCAGCCCTAGCATGTGCCCATTGACATCATCCAAATGGCATGCACAAATCATTTTTTTAAGTCACTCATGGGGTGTGGGTGTCACTGGCTGGGCCAGCATTGATTGCCTGCGCCTAGGTCCCCTTTGAGAAGGTAGAGGTGAGTTGCCTTCTTGAGCTGCTCTCCAATTTTGTTTACCTCATCTTCATTACCTTTTGCATCAGCTATCATTTTCTTGCGTATCGAGAACTGTATACCTGGAAGAGAGAAAATACACAGCCATTGCAGAGAGTGTTTAAAGAGCCATTAGTGAGACATCCAGTGTCTGTTTTATATCCCTTGCAAAAATTGCTTTAAATTGAGTGGCGGTGTCTATTGTGTGAATGACGCTGAAAGATATGCTGTGTAGGACTTCCAAAGATGTCCTTGTCAAGTCAAGAGATGTAAAGTGGCTTCCCTCTGAAGTAGGTAGATTAGACCGAGCCCTCCTCTGTTGTTTTGCCAAGTCCACACCATCAGGCCCTTCAGCTGTAGCTTGATATTACACTTAATGAGCCATCAGTGAGGCACAACAGGCATGAGCAGAGCATGTCAATGAAGCCTGAACATCGATTAAGGCTTGAGCCTCCCAGTTGGGACGCCTAATGGCTGCAGACCTAAGAATGATCCGTATCCAATTTCCACTGAACAGTCTCTGTCTTTGTCTCATATATCCCCACACATTATCAGCTGTCTACATCTGTAAAGAGGCACATCTTGGGATATCATTCACATCTATGTGCTGCTGTTGTTGTGAGCGTAGGACTCCTAGGGATAAGCAACTACTTGAAGTGAAGTTAATTGTAACGTGAATACATCATTGGTTTTGTGCTGTTCTATTTATGGAGGGATTCCCTTCACAGTTTGACCCCTGCATTCTGCAAGAAACCTAATTGCCCATGATTTCAGTACAGTAACGTCCTGCTCAAGAATAAACTGAACTCTGAGAAGTGCTAGTCTATCTCTGGAAAGCCAAAGTATCTCAAAAATTCAAACAGGCGAAGAAAGATATTTCATGCAGCTACAATGGCAGAGTAAGTAGAACTTTCCTTTGACAGGATGCTGCTGTCAGTCAATAAAACACTTTCTGCCCACCACCCATTTTGTTTTTGCAGGTGTAGGACACAGTGAAGAACAACAAGTGCATAAATCCTTATTCATATTCCACCACCAGGAAGAAAGGAAAATTCGAGTGGCCAGTGACAAGCAGTGCCCTCCTCATCAAAGGGCAATGCTGTGTGATCAAGAAAAGGTGAAGGGGAGGGTAGGGATTAAATCAAAATAGAGTCAGAGAGGGAAATAAAACACTCCATATCCCACAGTACCCACCGCTCCCTGAACATCTCAAGGGTGTTGGTAGACAGTATACCCCTTCTACCCACCACCCAATGGGTCAAGAGTCAATATGAATTTCATTGTCGGTATGAATGCAAGTATATAGTGATAGGCTGATTGGCTAGCAGGCAAGTAGTGATTGGCTGTTTGGATAGCCGGCATGTGGTGATTGACTGATTGGATAACAGGTGTGTAGTGATTTGCTGAATGGATTGCAGGTATGTAGTGATTGGCTATTTGGATAGCAGGTATGTAGTGATTGGCTGATTTGATAACAGGTATGTAGTGATTGGCTGATTGGATAACAGGTATGTAGTGATTGGCTGTTTGGATAGCGGGTATGTCGTGATTGACTGATTGGATAGCAGCTATGTACTGATTGGCTGTTTGGATAGCAGGTATATCATGATTGGCTGATTGGATAGCGGGCATGTAGTGATTGGCTGATTGGATAGCGGGCATGAAATGATTGGCTGATTGAATCAAACAAAATGTTCCTCAAATTGTTCATATCAGGCAGGGTACAGACTACTAACAGCCAGCTTGTGTTTTTCAAACATAAAGCAAAACATTTGCTGTGAGATGGAATTCTGCAATTCAACAGCACTTGCTGAACACCCTGAGTGTATTGATAACTACACCAACAAGCCATTTAAGAAAATCAGTTGACCTCATGGTGTGGTTCATCCATACTTTCAAGAATACATTCATACGTTTGATATACAGGCAGAGGAATATGTTCACTATTTGCACCCTTTTTTAAATGACCAGTTGCATCAGGAGTCTCTGATTGCTTGTTGCAGCCTCCATGACTACATCCCTGTCAATCAGAGTCAACTTACCAACCAACCAACCTGAAGTAGAAGTTGCTGTGATAGTTTGAAATTTGGCATTCTTGTGTTTGCCCCGATGAGTGTGAGGTGTAAAGGATTGACAATAGTGAAACAGAGAAACTTGGAACAGTTGTGGGTCATTCAGCCATTCAAACCAGCTCTACCATTCAATATCATCATGGCTGACCCTCTGCCTCAACATCGTATTTCCACTTTCTCTTCATACTATCTTTAAAATATAACAATTATCACATTGTTCCCATTCTGAAGAAAAGTCATACCAGATTCAAAATATTAACTCTGTTTCTCTCACCACAGATCCTGCCAGATCTGCTGAGTTTCTCCAGCATTTTCTGTAATTGTTGAATGCATCTCTCCTCATACAATATCTTCCTTTGCAGCAACTGGTTTGAAGTAGATTTGTCCACCGAGCACCTCCGTCAATCTCCAACGATCGCGCCAGCCATGACATATGAGGTACTCATGCTCCAGCAGTGCCACTGCTTTTGGGGGGGGGTCTCAGTGGCAGGTCTGGGAAAGGATAAAGTTTTGTTGGAAAAGGGAAATGCAGAGGGCTGGCTTCTGATATATACAGGGTTTGCCTGGCACCAAGACTCTACAGCTTTTACTTACTGGCTTTATGACCAGGTATCAGCCTCTGTCACCACAGGTAAAACACTTCAGCGGGAGAAGGAGGCCAATAAGAGACTATAATTGGCCTTCCAGCCATCCCATCCTGTAGTGGGGCTGGGGGTATAGAACTTGGCCCTTCCTACAACGCATACAGGTCCATGACAGTACCAACTCTTTGTAAGAGCTGACTCACCAGCCCAGTCAACTCCTCTGGTCAACACCAGGTAAAAATAGGCAGAAGATTCCAACATGGATCTGATAAGGATTATAATCAGGGTCCTCGAAGCACAGATATAGGACCTTTGTTTACTTAAGCGACTATTGCACACAACAAGCCAGCAGGCTGCGCAACCCCTTGCAGGCCCAACTGAGAAAACATATTAAATCGGCCTTGGAATGTCCAGAGTGTTCCTTTCCCTGCAGCAGGTAAACATTTCACAGTGCAGGAAAGGGGCGATGAGGGATTGAAAATTGCTTCCATGGACGAAGGCAGACTAATTCCAGTCGTGGTTAATTATTTAACATGTGGAAATGATTAGCAACAGAGATAAAAAGCTTCTTCCAGCTGATTTTATGTCCCATGTTATCAATTATCACAGAAAGCAGGATGATACGGAGCATTGACCATTTAATCATTGACATTATTTTGTGAGATGTAGCCTGCTATTGTAGAGTAACAAGTAACTTTGGAAAACAAAAACTGAGCATCAAACGATTCTTTATTCTCAGCCGGATAAGGGATTCAGTGACAATACAGTCCTTCAGCTGTTAAGAATCAGCTGAGACACTGGCCCCCACTTGTACCCGATCTTTCTTCAATGGCCCCTGAATAAAAAGAACAAGATAGAAATGAAAATGATTTTTGTGTTATTCTGACCCCCAATATACATCATTAACTTGCCTTCAGTATACAAACATAAGATCGAGAAGCAGGAATTGGCAGTTCAGCCCCTGCTCTGCCTTTCAATACATACATGGGTGCCCTGTTCCTGGCCTCAACTCCAGTTTTATACCTGCTCTCCATAACCTTTTAATCCCTTACTAATTAAATATCTGTCCAAGTCCTCCTCTGTTCAATTGTTGTTGTCCAACAGGCCCAGGAAATGCTGGTTAACAAGGAGATGGACTACTCTGGACATAATGCAGGGTCTGCTCCATCTTTGAGGTATTGAAGGGACAGGGGAAGCAGCTTACTCAAAGGCCCCAGCACAGGAGGGCACAGCAGTACAAGCCCCATATCTTGGGAATGGGCAAATACCATGTTCTTCTGGCCAAATTCAGAATCAAGCTAGCTGTTTAACTGGCAGTTGCTCCCACCTGAATATTATTGTCCAGACGCAGTGACCAAAACTGACCCACTTATTTTGGGCGACATGGTGGCTCAGTGGTTAGCACTGCTGCCTCATGGCACCAGGGACCTGGGTTTGATTCCAGCCTCAGGCGACTGTCTGTGTGGAGTTTGCATGTTCTCCCCGTGTCTGTGCGGGTTTCCTCCAGGTGCTCTGGTTTCCTCCCACAGCCCAAAGATGTGTAGGTTAGGTGGATTGGCCATACTGAATTACCTGTAGTGTTCAGGAATGTGTAGATGTATTAGTCAGGGGTAAATGTAGGGGAATAGGTCTGGGTGGATTACTCTTTGGAGGGTAAGTGTGGACTTGTTGAGCCTGTTTCTACACTGTAGAGATTCTATGATCCAATCTTAAGCCTGAGGTTAACTTCTGTAGGTTTGACAATCCACTGTTATTATTGTTAATTTCCTATTTTTCAACCTGACAGTTGAAAAAGACAGGTCAGAAATTTCGATTAGCAGAGAATTGCATGTCAAATGATTCAAAGTTTACTGTGCTCTGTCGAAATAACACGGTTCTCAACAATTTGTAAAGGTCAAGGGTAGGTGAAGCTTAATTGAAAGCATTGAAGTGATGACTGGAGTAGCAAACAGTGGAACATTAAAGATTATTTGGATTCCAGAAGGCATAGAATTGAAGACAAATTATGGATCTGGTTAAGAAATTGACTGATGGACGGGAGTCTATGCTGGGTCCTCAGCTTTTTCCAATGTATATCCAAGACTTAAATGAGGGGAGTGAAAGCTTGATGACTAAATTTGCAGATGACACAACGATAGATAGGAAAATATGTTGTGAAGAGGACAAAAGGGGAATACTGCTGATACAAGTTGGTTGACTGAGTGGGCAAATGTCAGACAGATGGAGTATAATGTGCAAAAATGTGAATGTAGGAGTAATGAGAAAAGGAGAGCATTATTAAAATGGAGAATGACTGCAGATTTCTCAACATTCTAATGTGTGATTTACAAAATGCTAGTGTGCAGCAAATATGGAAGATTATAGAATCCCTACAGTGTGGAAGGAGGCCATTCAGCCCATGTAGTCCAACCGACCCTCCAAAGACCATCCCACCCAGATCCACCCCATCCCTGCATTTCCCATGGCTAACACATTGTTGGCAATTTCCCCAAGGACGATCCACCTAACCCGCACATTTTTGGACTGTGGGAGGAAACCAGAGCCTCGGATGGAAACCCACACAGACACAGGGAGAACATGCAAACTCCACACAGTCACAGGCTGGAATCAAAACCAGGTCCCTAGCATTGTGAGGCAGCCATGCTAACCATTGAGGCACTGTACCACCCAATGTGCCACAAGAAGGCGAATGAGATTCTAACTTTTGTTATGAGAGGAATTGAACATGAGTTATACAGGGCATTGGTGAGACCACAAATCAAACACTGTTTGTAGTTTTGGTCTCCTTATTTAAGGAAGGATAACATTGTGTTGGAAGTGGACCAGAGGATCTTTACTAGATTGGTACCCAGAATGAGTGGGTTTTCTTGGAAGGCCAGGCTGGGCTTGGTTCCACGGAGGTTTAAAAGAATGAGTGCAGATTTGGTTGAAGTGTATAACATTAGTGGTCTTGAGAAGGTGGATGCACAGAGGATGTTTCCTCTAGTGGACACTGTTTAAAGATTGGGGATCAGCATTGTAGGATGGAAATGAGAAGTTTTATCCTCTGTCAGTGTTATGTGACTTTGGAACTCTCTGCCTCCGAAGGTGGTGTAAGAAGACTAATTGAATATTTTTTTAAGGCCGAACTGGATAGAGTTTTGTGAGGCAGGGGATATCAGGGATAGATGGGAAGATGGAATTCCAAACGCAAACAGTGATCTTATTGAATGGCAGGACATAAGTCTTATGGTCTTATGGTCTTATGGACATGCTCAAGGGGCTGAATAGCCTACTTCTGCTCTTAATTCATCTGTTTGGATTAAGTTAAATTGCCACTCCCTAATCTGAAAGACTGTTAGATCTTATCACCTCTACAGTCACACTTTCACATTAACGTTTTTTTTTATTTTATGGGATGTGGGCATTTGACTGGGTTGGCATTTATGGCCTGTTGCCCAGAGGACAGTTAAGAGTCAACCACATTGCTGTGGGTCTGGAGCCACATGATGGCCAGACCAGGTAAGGTTGGCAGATTTCCTTCCACTACAAGGAGCTTAATGAACCTACAATAATCAATAGTTGTTAATTGGTCACCATTAACCTAGTTTTTTATTCCATATTTTTACCCAGTTCAAATTTTCCCATCCGTTTAGATTTACCACACCAGTTCAATTTTACCATGGTGGGATTTCAATCCACATGCCCAGAACATTAGCCTGGGATTCTGGATGGTTAGTCCAGTAACGTTATCACTATGTCATCTCCCATGACCACAGTGGAAAGTCGGGAGAGGAACGTAAAATGAGCTGCTAACTCATCATCAGCTGCTTTATGCTATCACAAAGAGTCCAAATCTATCCCACAGAGTCCGAGCTACATTGTCAGCCTTGTTTGGGGGTTGGGTGTTTTGAAAAGCATTAAAGTAGGTAAGTTCCGAAGACCTGACGGTATCTATCTCAGCATGCTGAGGGAGGCAGAAGCAGAGATTTCAGGGGTCTTGTATGAAATCTTTGTATTCTCTTCAGTCACAGGAGCGGTTCCCCAGAGGGATAGAAAGTAGCTAATGTTGGCTTTTTTTTTTGTGTAAGAATGGCAACAGGGATAATCCAGGAAATTCCAGGCCAGTGAGCCTTATGTCAGTGGTAGGGAAATAGTTGGAAAAGATTCTTAGGAATAGAACTTATGGAGGAAGTGACAAAGATGTTTGATGAGGGCAGGATGGTGGATGTTGTGTATATCCTCATTCCTGATGTGGGGCTTATGCCCAAAATGTTGACTCTCCTGCTCCTCGGATGCTGCCTTCCAGTACCACACTTTGTGACTCTGACCCTCCAGCATCTGCAGTCCTTACTTACTCTGAAATCAACTTTAGCAAGGCCTTTGACTAGGTCTGTCATAGCAGGCTGATACAAAAGATGCAGTCACATGGACTCTACAGTGAGATGATAAAATGGAAACAGTGTGCTAGCTCAGTCATCAAAAACAGAGATTAGCGGAGGAAGGATGTTTTTCTGACTGGAGATCTATGACCAGTGGTGTTCTGCAGGGATCAGTGCTGAGAGCCTTGTTGTTTGTAATATAAATTGGTGATTTGGAGGAAAATGTGATAAGTTTAGTAAGTTTGTGGTTAGTAAGTTTGTGGACGACACAAAGATTGGGGGAGCTGCGGATAGTGAGGAGGATATGGATAGGCTAGAGGCTTGGATGGAGAAATGGCAGATGAAGTTTAATCTGGAAAAATCAAGGGTGATGCACGTTTGGGAGTTCTAATGCAGGAGGGACGTATACAGTAAATGGCAGAACACTTGGTAGCATCAACATAGAGGGGTCTGGGCATACAGGTCCATAATTCCCTGAAAGAGCAATATGAGGTGATCAAGATGGCACTTGGCATGCTTGCCTTCATCAGTCGGGGCATGCGGTATAAAAATTGCCAAGTTATGTTGCAATTGCATAGAACTTTAGTTAGGTCACATTTGGAATATTGGGTCCAGTTCTGATCGCCACACTACTGAAAGGACGTGGCGGCTTTGGACAGGTACAGAAACAGTTTAGCAGGATGTTGCCTGGTTTGGAGGGTATTAGCTATGAGGAGAGATTGGAGAAACCTGGGTTGTTTTCACTTGTACGTCCAAGGACGAGGGATGACCTGATAGACGTTTACATAGTTATGAGGGGCATGGATTGGAGGGTGGGTTGGAGTGTTTTTCCCAGGGTAGAAATGTCAATTACTATGGGGGACATAGGTTTAAGGTAAAAGGGAGTAACTTTAAAGGAGATGTGAGAGGCAGGTTATTTTACACAGAGGGTGGTAAGTATCTGATATGCACTGCTAGAGGAGGTGGTAGCAACAGCTACAATAGCAACATTTAAGAGGCATCTTGACATATACGTGAATAGGCAGATAATAGAGGGATGTGGACTACGTAGAGACGAAAGGTCTTTAGTCAGGTAATATGTATCAGCAAAGCCTTAGTGGGCTGAATGGCCTGTTCCTGTGCTATACTGCTCTTTGTTATTGTTGGTATCCCTACCATGAAGGCTCTCTTCTCCTCTGGTGTCTGGAAGTGTCCATAGCCAAATTTGGAAGTTGTGTCAATGAACTTGAGCTCAACCGATTCAATAGCAGTCCTCTTGGTGTGAATCAGGAGAGACTGAAAAAGAAGAGCAGACAGCAACCCTGAATAATCACCTCCAGTTCCTCCAGGAATACAATGTAACAGCGTACCTTCTGGAGTGTACTTAATACGATCATGACATACAATCAACCAGTCCGCGGCTTTCAGTGACCCTTCTGCACTTGAAATGGATGCCCGCCTGTACAAATGCTGTTTTACCCATTCTTGAGATTTTGATCGAAAGGTTTCCAAGTTGTCCCCTCCATCGTTTCCATGGAAACCTCATGCTTTGTTCCAGGATGTCGACTGACTTTATTTAAGAGTGCTGCTTTGTTTTCCAATGGACGTTTCAGGACTGAATATGGCACGGGAAAACACGTGCTCATTCCATGCCAGTTGTGTACCAGCCGCCATATTGATGATGGCTTTTTCCACAGACATTGTGGCTGTGATATAACCCTGACATATATAGATTGACTATCGTGCTTCCACTGGCTTCCCTGGGTGCTGGTAATACAAGGATTCCATCCCACTTCAGAAACAACCACAATAAATCCTCCGTATCCACAAAATCATGAATTTGCCTATCCGCATCAACAAATAAATTAAAGACAAAATTCAACTTCCGCAGGCAAGATTCGTCTATCCTTGATTTTTAACCAGTTCTGCTCTCACGAATTTTATCATAGAATCCCTACAGTACGGAACAAGCCCTTCGGCCCAATGAATCCACACTGACCCTCCAAAGAGTAACCCACCCAGACCCATTCTCCCTACCCTATAACTCTACATTTACCCCAGACTAATGCACCTCACCTGCACACCCCTCAACACTATGGACAATTTAGCATGGCCAATTCACCTAACCTGCACATCTTTAGATTGTGGGAGGAAACTCACACAGACACAGGGTGAACATGCAAACTCCACACAGAGAGTCAACTGGAATCGAACCCAGATCCCTGGCGCTGTGATGCAGCAGTGCTAACCACTGAGCCACTAAACTACTGACATTCTCAGGAATGGAGCCCATCATGGAGCAATAACTGCCAGTTTCTGGGCCACTGTCTCTGTATGTAATTTTAACGAACGCGCACTTGATGCTTAAAAAGTGGACAGAGAAAACTCTCTCCCTCAAAACACCACAAAAGCAAAGCTCGAATTGACGACTCCCCAAACACATTGCTGCCACACAGAGGGGGGACGGTGTACCTTTCTGAGCGCAAGAATACGCTTCTTCGTTCCAACAACACAGCCTTTCACCATAACATAGTCATTGTTCACTTCACCATAATGCGGAAATCCACCCTAAAACAGAAAAGCAGATCGATTGCAACCAGCATCCGATTAGTACAACACAAGAATCAACAAGTAACTGAAGCCAAAATATCTGAACATAATTAGAACTGTAAACAGTACGGCTGTTAAATTGTAACTGCCCATGGACTGAATTACATGTGCAATGAATAAATCTGTCAGTCAACAAAGCATAAGGTAACATGAACAGATTATTACAAACATGACTGAGAGATAAGGGATTCAGTATTGTTTAAAATTTAGCATTATTGAAGTAACGAGTTGGATGAACATTTGGAAAGATGTATCTTTGAACTATTGATTCATTCCTATTAAACTGTAATTTGTACTTTTTCTGGACTCATAACAACAGACTAATGAATCAGTTGGGCAGGTTCTTCCCCTTGCTTCCTTCTCCCAACTATTCTTTTTTTCTTTCTTACCAGGAGGTAGGCAATGCCAGCAAACCAGTATTTATTACCAATCCCGGGTTGTACCAAAGATAGTTAATGCCAAGCACATTGTGTGCAACTTAACAGTCACATAAGAACCATGTAGGGTGGTAACTTGCCCTATCTCTGAAGGACCCGGTTGAACTAAGTGATTATTTCCTCAAATTAGCCATCTTATCAAACAAGGATATGCTAAACAGAGGGACTGAGGACCACATATTAAATCATACATGCTGATACATAAAGAGAGACAAGGGCAGAGAACTGGAAAACATGCGACTGGTCCTGGCCATTTATAGTGCTCCCAGAGTGTGTTGCATCATCCTGGCAAGCTGTGGTCTGCACAGTTGGAGCAGGCAATGAAGCAGTGTGCTAGACACTGAGGAACTGGGAGACGTTCCAATGAGGCAGTGTGATGGACACTGAGGAACTGGGAGACGTTCCAATGAAGCAGTGTCCTGGACACTGAGGAACTGGGAGACGTTCCAATGAGGCAGTGTGATGGATACTGAGGAACTGGGAGATGTTCCAATGAAGCAGTGTACTGGACACTGAGGAACTGGGAGACATTCCAATGAAGCAGTGTGCTAGACACTGAGGAACTGGGAGACGTTCCAATGAGGCAGTGTGATGGATACTGAGGAACTGGGAGATGTTCCAATGAAGCAGTGTCCTGGACACTGAGGAACTGGGAGACGTTCCAATGAGGCAGTGTGCTAGACACTGAGGAACTGGGAGACGTTCCAATGAGGCAGTGTGCTAGACACTGAGGAACTGGGAGACGTTCCAATGAGGCAGTGTGCTAGACACTGAGGAACTGGGAGACGTTCCAATGAGGCAGTGTGATGGATACTGAGGAACTGGGAGATGTTCCAATGAAGCAGTGTACTGGACACTGAGGAACTGGGAGACATTCCAATGAAGCAGTGTGCTGGACACTGAGGAACTGGGAGACGTTTCAATGAAGCAGTGTCCTGGACACTGAGGAACTGGGAGACATTCCAATGAGGCAGTGTGCTAGACACTGAGGAACTGGGAGACGTTCCAATGAGGCAGTGTACTGAACACTGAGGAACTGGGAGACATTCCAATGAGGCAGTGTACTGGACACAGAGGAACTGGGAAACGTTCCAATGAAGCAGTGTGCTGGATACTGAGGAACTGGGAGACGTTCCAATGAGGCAGTGTCCTGGACACTGAGGAACTGGGAGACGTTCCAATGAAGCAGTGTGCTGGACACTGAGGAACTGGGAGACGTTCCAATGAGGCAGTGTACTGGACACTGAGGAACTGGGAGATGTTCCAATGAGGCAGTGTGATGGACACTGAGGAACTGGGAGACGTTCCAATGAGGCAGTGTGATGGACACTGAGGAACTGGGAGACGTTCCATTAAGAGGAGGAGGAGGAGGAGCCTGGGGAGGAGGAAGCTGACATTGTCCATGGCAGAATGCAAGTGCACCAAGCATTACAAACCAGACAGAAGTTGATTGACAACTAGTTCCAGTGGATAAAGCAGTCCATCATGGACCATAAAATAGTCATTAGGCGTGATGCTGGTTGGTGTGGTAGGGGTGAACATCAGAGGTTTGGACAGTGTTTGCTTTTTGCCTTTAACTGTACTGACCTAGAGAAGGTGTTAATTTGGATGCAGTTACTGACAGGTAAGGTGTGTGGCCTGCTGGTTAAACAGTAACCCGGCTGAGAGAATGGGGTCATACATGTGAGAGAATGTCAACCTGTGTGCCTTGGGCAGTGTGGTTCTGTGGCTGTAATGCCATACCATTGCTGATAAGGGGCAGCACTGGATTGCTAACACAAGTCCATTTACACAGTGCTCTATCAAAGATGGAGTGGATGCAAAGGATGCTGGGCTTTTGGTGTATATCCACTGAGTGGTAAACTGTTCCAGAAACAACGTGTGGTAAAATGGGACCTGAGGCATGCCTTGGGGCATGATAGATAGTTCATGAGGCAAGTTTTGTGAGAAAACCTGTTAAGTCACATGGTGGAAATCCTTCCAAAACATTCAATGCAACTCGGATTTAGCAAAGAAAAGTAAGATTGAGTCCATAGTCTTTAATAATCTAGGTGAAACCTCCATTCTGCCTGACTGAGGTGAGTTATTTTTTGACTTTATATGTGAAATATAGTAAGATTCATAAATTACCAGTAAGTTCAAGCTGGGTAACGCAGGGATGAAGGAACCATTAACCACAAGCAGTAAGTTCTAACTAACTGGAACTATCCTACAACTAGTGGTCAACCCATTTATAGATGGTATATTCTTGAGAAGTATTGGTTCTTGTGGTAAGAACTCAGAATGATATATAAGGAGGATAGCAGCACTTTATAATTGTCAGAATCAATTTGCAAACATCAGCTATATTCCAAGTGAGAATGTTCAAAGTGACTCACCATAGGAGTGATGCTCTTATCAGTCAGATCATAATGAGTAGAAGCATTATTTTTCACTAATTTGCCATCTTCGATATGGATACCTTTTCCAATACGATATATCTGAGCATGAACCAAGACAAAGAAACATTCACATGGTGTTTATAATCAGGCATTAGCACTGAGAGCTAGTGTCTTTAGGATGAGGCATTCAATCAAGGCCCTATTACTAAATCGTCTGTTATTTACCCACAAGGGACTGTGGACATCTCCCTCTTAGTTTCAGACTGCGAGAGAAACGAGTGGATCTGGTTTCTGAGGGCAGCATTCCTTATATTGTCAGGCTGGCCAGGATTTTTTTTCCCCTCTGTTCTTAGCACCTGCTCTGCATATTTTGTGAGACTTAGCAGGATGACGAACTATTGTAAGGTTGTGTCACAAGCACTCTAAGTCCTGGAGCCAGATTTGAACCCAGAGCTTCTCGGTCCAAGCACTCCTAATGCACCACGAGACCAGTCTTCAACCTTCATGAAGTTTAAAACAGCCCATGGCACTATACAAAAGAGCATCCCCCAACATTCAGGGCAATATCTCTTCCTTAGAATCTTAGAATCCCTACAGTGCACATAGAGGGCATTTGGTCTCTGCACCAACCCTCTGCACAGTGTCACTCCCAGACCTGGGCCCCCACCCTATTCCTGTAACCCTGCATTTCCCATGGTTAACCCACTTAGCCTACATATCCTAGGACACTACAGACAATTTAGCATGGCCAATCCATCTAATCTGCACATCCTTGGACTGTGGGAGGAAACCAGAGCACCTGGAGGAAACCCACGCAGACTCAGGGAGAATATACAACTTCCATGCAGAACAGAACCCTATATTCCTGCACACTATTACTATCCAAACCACCATCCAATGCCCCTCTTGTATGTCTCAATAGAACCTGCTTCCACCACATTTCCAGAAAGCTGGAAGAACACAGCAAGCCAGGTAGCATCAGATGGTGAAGAAGTCAACGTTTCAGGTATAATCTTCTTCAGTCCTGAAGAAGGGTTACACCTGAAACGTTGACTTCTCCACTTCCTGATGCTGCCTGGCTTGCTGTGTTCTTCCAGCCTCCGGCCTGTCTACTTTGGATTCCGGCATCTGCAGTTTTTTTTTGTTTCCAACAAATTCTCAGGCAATGCATTCTATATATTAACTGCCCACTGTGTGAAAAAAGATTTTTTTTTGTCACATCACTTTAAAGCTCTGCACGATCGTCCGTTTCCCTTCTGTGAGCTGGTACAGCTTCTCCCTATCTGCACTGACCAGTTTAGCAAGATGGAGAACCCCACATCTTATTTGGAAAGTAGCTCCTGGAGTGTGAGCTCGGACATATTAATGTAGGATAAGGAAAGATTGCTTCTGTTTGTTGTGGGTTATAAAATTAGCTCAAAATTTACAGTTTGACATGAAGTATCAAGGATGATGGGAACTTTGCCTCACAATGTCTAAAGACCATACCTTCTTATTGACCTCTGTGCGGTGGAAATAACCTTTCTGTCCCGTCCGGGCAATTGTGAACCCAACGCGAGCCGGATGCCAGGCTCCAATGCAAGCGACCTTCCTCAGACCTTTGTGGGTCTTCCGGGGAAGTTTCTTAGTGTGCCAGCGGGATGTGACACCTTCAAATTACAAAGAAAAGATGCAGTTGTTGTGATTACATTTTACCTTTTGCATACTTTCCCCCCGAAATCTCCTAAATGCATATCCGCCATTCAGTTAGCTCAATAACTTATGATAATCTCCACATCCTTTGATCCAATAATTCTTCATCTAACCCCACAGAACACATCCATGGTTTTAAAATTCCCACCATGTTTCTGCATGCCTTTATAAGTGGACACTGAAGATTCACAAAAGGCAAAGAATATGAAAGCTCACAGTCGCACTGCAGTTGTGCAATGTGTTGGTCAGAACCCATTTGAAATAACGTTTGCGTTCACCCCCCCGTCCCATTTTGGTTGTGATGAGAGACTCTTGAAACTGAAGTTGTATTTTCTGGAGATGAAAAATGATCTGATTGAGTTGAAATATTGTGTGGAATTTTCACAGGCAATTAAGTCTTTCAGAGAAATTCAATGTAACCTTAATTTTGAAATTACAACAATCGATTAAAAGATAATTGAGGGAAAATATACATGCTATGTGGAAAACATAATTGGCACTTGAAGAACAATCTTTGGCTTTTTGAATAGTTGTAGAAACTTTTATTCTTTTGTTGTTGTTTAGGATTTCTCTCTCTGTTTCCTCTTTTTTAGTCATTCTTTGCTGGTTTTTAAGTTCTGTCCAGTCTTTGAACCAACCACTTCGCAAACTTGAAAGCCCTTTCTCTTCCAGTTTGATTCTAGCTTCAACTAGAGGCATAGTGGCTCAGTGGTTAGCACAGGGATCTGGGTTCAATTCCGCCTATTGTCTGCGTGGAGTTTGCACCTTCCCCTCTGGGTGCTCTGGTTTCCTCCCACAGTCCAAAGATGTGCACCTTAGCTAGATTGGCTGTGCTGAATTGCTCAGAGTGTCCAGGGATGTGCTGCCTAGGTTGATTAGCCAATGGGAAATGCAGGTTTACAAGTTGAGAGTAGAGGGATGGGTCTGGGTGGGATGCTCTTCAGAAGGTCAGTGTGGAATTGATGGGCTGAATGGTCTGCTCCCACACCTGTCAGGATTCTATGATAACTCTAGGTCAGTTTATGTGCACATGTGGCTAACAGCATGAAGACTGGACCCTGATGCAATATCGAGGGTAAAAGTGCATTTGTGGGCAGCAGTTCCCTCTGAGCTTCCTTCTACAGGATGGCAGACACAGAGGCAAGTCCACAGAAATTCTGCTCACACACTTATGCCATGGGAATAGATGAGAAAGGGAAATCAGATTGGACTTAACACTTAATGGTAAGGTCCTACGGAGTGTTGCTGAACAAAGAGACCTTGAGGGCAGGTTTATGGTTCTTTGAAAGTAGAGTCACAGGTAGAAAGGATAATGAAGAAGGCGTTTGGTATGCTTTCCTTTATTGGTCAGAGTATTGAGCACTGGAGTTGGGAGGTCATGTTGCAGCTGTACAGGACTTTGGTTAGGCCACTGTTGGAATTTTGTGTGCACTTCTGGTCTCTTCCTATCAGAAGGACGTTGTAAAACTTGAAAGGGTACAGAAAAGATTTACAAGGATGTTGCCAGAGTTGGAAAGTTTGAGGTGACCTTATAAAGGCTTATAGCATCATGAGGGGCATGGATAGGATAAAGATACAAGATCTTACCCCTGGGATGGGGGAGTCCAGAACTAGAGAGCATTAGTTTAAGGTGAGAGGAGAAAGACATAAAAGAGACCTAAGAGGCAACATTTTCATGCAAAGGGTGGTACGTGTATGGAATGAGCTTCAGAGGAAGTGGAGGTGGCTGGTACAATTACCACATTTAAAAGGCAACTGGATGGGTATATGGATAGGAAAGGTTTAGAGGGATATGGGCCAAGTGCTGGCAAATAGGACTAGATTAATTTAGGATATCTGGTCGTCATGGACAAGCTGGACCGAATAGTCTGTTTCCGTGCTGTATATCTGTAGAACTCTAACATTATATGACTAGAACATATATGCAATACTTCTTTAAGTAGAGTTAAATAGAGCTTCCTGCATCTAACAATGGTGAGAGACAGGGAGAAGGTAAATTGCAAACAGATATACAATGACCTTAATGTACTTTTAAGAATATAGGCTAAGCTTTATTTGGTAAGATAACAGGAACAACAATAGTCAGACATTCTCCTTGCATTTTAGGGACTTCTTGACATTTACATTGGAATCACAAATTTGAAATACTCGGAGAATGAATGGTAACTAATCAGCACTTTGGATTGCTGATTACCTCATACATTATTGTATGTTTAGGCTTGAGCCTGAGTCACATCTAATATTCCTTTCCACCCTTACCAAGTATAATACAAGCAGTCAAATTTATTGCACTAGTAAGGTTTTTGTCCAATACAATATGTAATATATTCACTTTAAAATTAATGTACAATATTTGAATGAAATGATTTAGATCTAAGCTGGACTAATGTTCCAGTATCTTGGAATAAGAGAGAATATAGGTGGAACTGGGTGCCATCTATCTAGGCAATGAGGATAGAGAATATTGTACCATTCTTACCAACCAGTGCTCCCTTGGTTCCATTTTGAGTATAGGATTGGTTACTAACATCATAGAATTGTTCATTTGTGTGAAACCTTCAACTTCCTAATCCAAAAATGGTTGAAAAACAGAGTTTCTAAATGGAATAATTGTTCTTCATCTCATGCCTAAATATCACAACAGAATCTCGGCAGGTTAACAAGTCTCGGAGTTACCTTTGAATCCTTTTCCTTTGCTGACACCAATCACATCGATCATTTCGTTCTGATGGAAGACAGTGCTCACTAGGACTGGTTTCTCTAGTTTCTCGTGTGCCCAGTCCACTTTCTCTGCAATGGTCCCTCCATTCAGTTGGATTTCCATGATGTGAGCTTTTTTCTGACGCAGAGGTAGCAGTCTCATCTAATAGGTGTGTGTGGGGTGGGGGGTTGGGGGTGTAAGGGAGAGGAGGGATGGTATTGTTGGACATTATATTAATAACAGTATAATGACATTAACCTTTACTTTAAGAGACATTTCTTCCTCATCCCCTGGCCATAGTCAGCCCTGCATTTGTTGACTCGGTTTGCAATTTTAGAATCTTAGAATCTCTATAGTGCAGATAGGGCCCATCAAATCTGCACTGACCCTCCAAAGAGGATCCCACTCTACTCCCACATTTACCATAATTATTCCATCTAGCCTGCACATCCCTAAAAACAGAGGGCAATTTAGTGTGGCTAATCCACCAAACCTACACATTAGATTAGGTTACCTACAGTGTGGAAACAGGCCCTTCGGCCCAACAAGTCCACACCGACCCTCCGAAGAGTAGCCCACCCAGATCCATTTCTCTCTGACTAATGTACCTAACACTATGAGCAATTTAGAATGGCCAATTCACCTAACCTGCACATCTTTGGACTGTGGGAGGAAACCGGAGCACCCAAAGGAAACCCACGCAGACACAGGGAGAATGTGCAAACTCCACACAGACAGTCACCTGGAATTGAACCTGGGACCCTGGTGCTGTGAGGCAGCAGTGCTAACCACTGAGCCACCATGACACCACAATCTTTGGACTGTGGGAGTAAACCCACACCGACAATACACAAGCACCACACAGAAGGTCACCCGAGTCTGGAATTGAACCCAGATACTCAGTGCTGTGAGGCAGCAGTGTTAACCACTATAAGCTACTCTGTCACTCATGTGATGTCATCTTCGGCCTACCTGTCTTGATCGCTGTAGTCTATGGATAATACAACCTGAACACCGTGATACTGTTAAGAGGAAAAAGGTTGCATTTACGAAGTAACTGTTTCCTCCTCAGAAAGTTCTAAAGTGCAAAACAAGGTGATGTTGGCTTCACGTGAGATGGTTAGAGGTTCAAATCTTCAAACAATTGTTTTCCTAAAACGCTACCAAATCAGGTTCAGGGGCCTGTAGCGATGAGCTCCCCACCTGGGGCTGTTAATCTGGCTCAATCAGGGAGCTCTGGCTGACATAAAAGGATGAATGTCAGGGATATTGGGGCCCTGAATGCATGACTCAGTGAGAGGCACTGCTATTGTCAAAGGCTATCCATTTGTAAATAAAAAGGTGATTGGTGATGGGATGCCGATCTGAAGATTATTTCGGGGCCATGTACTGGGCATAAGGTGCAGCATTAACATTGGAATGAGGATGTTTTTTAACCATGTATATTAGTGAGAAACTGAAATGATTCTTAGTAGATGTGAATCTAAAAGTAAGGGCAGACATTTTCAGGGTTAAAATAGGATAATCAAATTTTCAAATGAATAAATGGTGACAAAAAGAAACTGCATAAGGTTGATCTCAGCAATGCACTATACCTTTAAGAGAATGAAATCACAACACACCATTTGACACTCTGGGTATAAAACATCTCCATCTTACTCTCAGTTATTTAGTTAAGCAGTTAGTAATTGGATCAGTTCTATATATAATGCAATAGGAACATGAGTTAACATTGAACACAGACTGTAAGTAAGTCTGGCATATATCGGTGTATGTAGCTAATGCCATTAATAAACCTCAAGATATCTGTCTCAATAGTGTTTGTGATAATATTTTACATATGGGTAAGCACTTAGACCATATCATACTGGCAAATGCAATTTATCCTAAGCAAGCCACATTGGGAAACAAATGGATTTATGTTGAAGCTTAAGACTCCAGGAGGGCAGAAGCAGGAACTCCAAGCTGGTGTCCAAGTCCAGTCAGCTTTCCCCACAATAAGGACCTCTTTCACTGTGAAACTGAGACTCACATGTCTATTTTAATAGACAAGGCATCTTATATGTTGTGACACCAACTGGTGACTTATAAACAAAAATAGAAATTGCTGGAAAAGCTCAGCAGATCTGGCAGTACCTGTGGAGGGAAATCAGAGTTAACGTTTTGGGTCCAGTGACCCTTCCTCAGATCTGACTTATTGCTAGGGTAATGTCCTACCACCAACCCACATTACTAGCTTTTCTTTTAAGTTAACCAAGTTTTGATACACATCTGGAGCAGGTGGGCCTTGAACCCAAGCTACCTAGATCAGAGATATGGACAATACTATTGTGCCACAAACCCCTCAGTTCCCTTTACTTTCTTTTCTAATTTAACCTATTTTTCTAATCAACTTGTTCAGGGATGTTACTACACAGCTCTGGAACAGGTGAGACTTGAACTAAGGACTCCCACTCCAACAGTAGGGACACTACCATGGTGCCACAAGAAGCCCCTTAAATTCTTCTCACTAAGTTGATGCTGTGGACAGGTTGTAGACAATATAAGTCTTAACTAGTGGAAGCCCATGCATTAGTGATGTCTAGTTTATTTCAAGGTAGCAATAGATAGATGTTCCACTGATTAGTTAGGAATGATTACAAAACAGAGTCGAGAGTGTGGTGCTGGAAAAACACAGCTGGTCAGACAACATCCGAGGATCAGAAGAATCAACGTTTCAAGCATAAGCCCTTCACTAGGAATTACAAAAACAATCAGGAGCAGAGGTGACATATTGAGACCTGGATCTAGACTGTTTCTTCTTTACCCAGTGTGACAGCATCAGATAATGCAGAGCGTTTCACTGATGCTACACTGTTTTATGTTTAAGGCAATTTAGACACATAGGAAGCACCAATTAAATTATTAGAAAACTGAGTTTTGACAACAACCTTTAATTGGGAGAGATTAATCGCAAAGGGACTATAACATAAGGTTTCCAAACAATGTTTTGTACATGTATATTCTCCAGAGATCTAAGGTCAACAAGCATCTGGCTCATGTCAGCTGGAGTTTGGCTTGACTTAAAAGAGCCATACGTTTCAGTACAGTTAATGATGCATGTTTTTTGTATGGAAACTTGAGGTCTTTTGACTTGGGGAAGGAAGAGACTCCCTTTCCAAGAGTGTGGTTTCACAGATAGTTAGAATCTCTTTTTTTCAGCCACTTGAAAACTTGGAGGGTTTTTTGTTTTGGGAAACGAAAAGGTTTTCCTGTCCATGAGTGGGAATTGAGATTCAACGGGTGAGTGTATATTTTGTGTCGCTCATCTGCAGTCTCCCTGAA
Source organism: Chiloscyllium plagiosum (assembly GCF_004010195.1). NCBI lineage: Eukaryota > Metazoa > Chordata > Chondrichthyes > Orectolobiformes > Hemiscylliidae > Chiloscyllium > Chiloscyllium plagiosum. The sequence continues at coordinate 15,758,704 of NC_057730.1, forward strand.
AAGTATTACCTTTGTGTTTTTTTACTTTGCTTAGTATTTTACTAGCCCTTCCTTGTTAGATCCATGCATGGTCTTGATTGACGATGTTCAATAAAGTTAGATGTCATTTATCCAGCACTACTGTCTGATGGTGTATCCCTGTCAAACCCGGAACTTTTGAACAGCATCATTTAAAGGAGTTATTTTGAAGCTTTTAATTAGATGATCAAATTGAACTAATTTATGTTATGTAAATTCCCTTTTTGAAATTGATAATGTGAAGTCCTTTGGGGGGGTCCTCATTGGTGCTATACAAATGCAGCTTGCTGCTGTCATCATTGTGTAGTTAGACTTGTGGAAAGAAAGGACATATGATTAAACATGGATAACTAGATAAATCAGGTGAATGTAGAATGAAAGCCTGTATGTCAAAAACTGAGTAATGACTTAATGAAATCTGGTTCTAATCCTTGAGCTCTCAATAGAATAAAATATAACTTCAGTGAAAAATATTAACAATGTGCATAACATGAGACACAAGGCACCATAGTAATTATAGTCTAACAAGTGAAGACAGTTTTACGATGGAAGGGCAAGATGTGTTCGCACAGACTTGGAGGGCCAAAGGACCTGTTCCTGTGTTGTATTGTTCTTTGTTCTCTTCACTGTTCTAGTATGCCAGATGTACGATATGGTCAAGTCTGATCCCCAGGTTTTTAAAGACCACAATGTTGCGTTAAGTTTATCCTCTCTGGCCTCTCTCCTGAACATAAAAGCACTTCATTGCTCAGACCTTTGAGTATAGGAGTTGGGACATTATCTTGAGATTGTATAGGACATTAGCAAGGCCTTTTCTGGAGTACTGTGTCCAGTTCTGGTCGTCGTGCTATAGGAAGGGTATTATTAAAGTTGAGGAGAAAGTGAGGTCTGCAGATGCTGGAGATCAGAGCTGAAAATGTGTTGCTGGAACAGCGCAGCAGGTCAGGCAGCATCCAGGGAACAGGAGAATCGACGTTTCGGGCATAAGCCTTATTAAAGTTGGACAAGGTTCTGAAGAGACTTATTCGGATGTTGCTGGGAATGGAGGGTTTGAATTATAAGGAGAGGCTAGGACTTTTTTCACTGGAGCGTAGGAAGTTGAGAGGTGACGTTGTAGTGGTTTATAACATCATGAGGGGTAGAGATAAGGTGAACGACAGGTGTCTTTTCCCTACTTTGGGGGATTTCAAGAATAGGGGGTAAGGTGAGAGGAGCAAAACTTTAAAAAGACATGAGGGCAACTTCTTTACACAGACAGCGGTTCATGTGTGGAATGAACTTCCAGAGAAGTGGTGGATGCAGGGCTCAGTTACAACATTTAAAAGACATTTTGATAAGTACATGAATAGGAAATGTTTGGTGGGATATGGGCCAAACACAGGCAGGTGGGACTAGTTTGGTTTGTGATTATGGTCGTCATGGACTGGTTGGGCTGAAGGGTCTGTTTCTGTGCTGTATGACTCTAATTTACCAATACCTGGCACAATGACACATTTTAAACAAGATGTGGAGGAGCCAAGTGTTGGACTTGGGTGGACACAGTTAGAAATCGCACAACGTCAGGTCATAGTCCAGCAAGTCTATTTGGAAGCTATTGGAAACCAAATCAGCCCAATCACAAAATATTGCCTTGCTCTGGCGCACAATTTTTGAAATTTGTGCTGTTCATACACAAGCTTTATGAGGACAGATTCAGAAAATAAATGTCAATAATGTGTAAATAAGAACTGATGTCTGGTCACATTCGCTTAACAATTAGCATCTGTACATTGAATTCTATTTCGAACACGTTGCTGTCAGGAAGTGAAGACTTTAACCATTTCACTAATCTCGCTCATAATAAAGGCAGAGCTACGGATCTCGGGAAGGCTAAGTGCTGGCAATCTTTCAGCTGACTCAGGAGTCTGTGGCGTTTAGCTCGGCATCAGAGGCTTGGGCACAAAGCCCCTCCAGTCCAGTATGAAGGGAGGTGGTGTTTTCAGGCAAGGTGTTAAACTGAGAGCCTGGGGCTGAATCCTCACTTTGTGTATCATTGATGAGTCGAAGCCCTTTCTCAATGTTTGAATCACACAGTCGGCATGTGCCTCACTCTGCCCAGGCTGGTTGCGTTTTCACACGGTTACCGGTGCCGAACCGTGATGGAGTGCAGGAGGAGGGTGACTATGGATGTTGGGTTGGTTAGGAGGCCTCTCTGAATAGCTGGAGACAGCAAGCCAGCTCTCAGTATTACAACACCCATTACCCCACTCAACTTCCAGGCTACCCCCTCCATTCCCCGTGTCTCTCTCAGACGCTGCTCCAATGGCCTCTCATGTCTCTCTGTGCCCTCTCTCACATCACCCCCCTTCCCATGTGCCATTGATACTGCATAACCTCTTAAGTAGTCATTACACCATGAAATAATGTCCAGGGATGTGCAGGTTAGGTGGGAAGTGAAGGAATAGGATAGGATGGGCTGTGCGTCAGGTTGGCATGCTCTTCGGAGGGTCAATGTGGACTCGACAAGCTGAATGACCTGCTTTCACTCCCTACGGATTCTACAGAAAATGCTGGAGAAACTCAGTAGGTCAGGCAGCATCTGTAGGGAAAACGTAGTCAATTTGACTTCTTCAGAATCAAATGGGGTTGGAAAATCATGTTCTTATATTTTTAACAGAGATGGGGAGGTGTGAGGGGATCAGATGGCATGGAGACCCAGTTGTTAGTTGGGGTGAATAAGAAAAAGGGAAGTAAATGGGTGTAAATAAATGGGTGAAAGCGAGGTGGGTGGGTCCTCTCTACTGAGAGCAAAGTAAACAAGACAAGGCCATGGGAAGCGTGGGAGATTTGGATAGAGAACAGACATCAGACAGTCAGACTCTGAACCTGTGGGATTCTGTATTGGGTCTGGATGCTGTAAAAGAGCCAAAGTGAGAAATGAAGAATCGTTCTTCACGCTTGTGTTATTCTTCGATTGGAGGATTGCAGCAGAGCCCAGATTGAAATGTTAGCCTGAGGGCAAGGTGCTTTATTGAAATGACAAGCAACTTAAGGATCAGGTCATTCCTATGGACAGGAGTGGAGGAGTCCCCCAAAGCAGACACACACCCGCCCATCTGTGTTTGGTCTTGCAGAAGTAAAGGAGTTAGCAGTAACTGCAGTGACCAGACTGAAAGAAGGTGTGTTTGGGGCCCTGAACTGTGAGGAGGTGAACGGGCAAACGTTACATCTTCTGCGATTGCATGGGAAGGTACTGTGGGGGAGTGAAGGAGGAGTGGACCAGTGTGTTACAGAGGGAATGGGCACTGTGGAATGCTGACAGTGGAAGGTTGCGGGAATATGTGTTTGATCATGGCATTTTGTTTGATAGGAAATCGTACTATAATGCTTACACAATCTTTTTTTTTTAATTAATTTGCAGAATGAGGGCACTGCTGGCTATGCTAGCATTTATTACCCATCCCTAATTGCCCAGAGGGCAGTTAAGTGTCAACCACATTGCTATGGGTCTGGAGTCACATGTAGGCCAGACCAGGTAAGGGTGGCAGTTTCCTTCCCTAAAGGACATTAGTGAACCACAAGGGTTTTTCAGACAATCACATCAAGGTCACTATTAGACTCTTAATTCCAGATTTTTATTGAATTCAAATTCTACCATCTGCTACGGTGGGATTCGAACCCAGTTCCCCAGATCGCTTCCTGGGACGATGGATTAACAGTCCAGGCAAAAATACCACCAGGCCATAATCAAAATTTAGTCACTTTAATTCCATGGAACAGTGCCCTCTAGTGATTCACTGCATTGAAAACACATCCACATTACAATGTGGCGTCTACTAGCAAGATTTGGAGGTGTCAAACATTTTATACTCATCTGTTAGAATGTTCCCAACTCCTCAGTAAATATCCCCGGTGGTCTGCAAGAAATGCAACTATCCATTAGATCATTTGTGAATCAAGTTCTGGGTCTAGGTTGAAGCCTCCTGCCCCATCATGGAACACAGTGATTAAGTCACATTATCTCAGTTTTGAGGTCCCAGTGAGAAGCTCCTCATGATTTTATAGATCTCTATAAGGCCACCCCTCAGCCTCTGATGGTCCAAGGAAAATAACCCCAGCCTGTTCAACCTCTCCCTATAGCTCAAACTCTCCAACCCCGGCAACATGCTTATAAATCTTTTCTGGATCCTTTCAAGTTTCATAACATCCTTCTAACACTTTTCCAGGCAAGCCACTAGCTGAAACCATTCAGGCTTTCATACATAACATGAGTGACAATCAACAAAGCAGCACAGTTTTGAAATCATGTCACTACCTCACAGAGTCATAGAGATGTACAGCAAGAAAACAGACCCTTTGGTCCAACCCATCCATGCAGACCGGATATCTTAACCTAATCTAGTCCCAATGTCCAGCATTTGCCCTGTATCCATCTAAACCCTTCAGATTCTACACTCATTCAGGTACCTTTGAAAAGCCTCCACCCTTCCTCGTGCAGCTCATTCCATACACGTACCACCCTCTGCATGAAGAAGTTGGCCCATGGGTCCCTTTTACATCTTACCCCTCTCACCTTAAACTAATGTCCTCTAGCTTTGGACTCCCTGACCCTGGGGAAAAGACCTTCACTATTCACCCTATCCATGCCCCTCATGATTTGATAAACCTCAACAAGGTCACCCCTCAACGGACGACACTCTAGTGAAAACAGGCCCAGCCTATTCAGCCTCTCCTTATAGTTCAAATCCTCCAAACCTGGCAACATCCTTGTAAATCTTTTCTGAACCTTTTCAAATTTCACAACATCCTTCCTGCAGCAGGGAGATTCGAACTGAATACAATATTCTAAAATTGGCCTAACCAATATCCTGTGCAGCTGCAATATGACCTCCCAACTCCAAAACTCAATGCACTGACCAATAAAGGCAAGCGTACCAAATGCCTTCTTCACCACCCTGTCTACCTTTGACTCCAGTTTCAGGAACTATGAAGCTCTACTCCAAGGTCTCTTTGTTACCCACTCCACTCTTGAGTTATATAGGGCTGTTAGGATGAGAAAGGTAACCACGAACAACAGAGAAACAGAACACTTCTCACCTGAGTGTGAACAATGATTCGGATGATCTTGCAATACTTCTTCATGGCTTCAAAGTCTTTCTCCAGCTGCTTTTTGCCCGCTTCATCCTGCCATTTCTTGCTGTATTTAGTGAAGGCTTTCTTCTTACTCTTACACCTGGTTGTATGAGGAGATGTGAGCCATGCTCTGGCATATTGTCATATAGAACCAACACTCACCATTCAGCTGACAGTCGGGAGACCAGTAATCCCACTGATAATTAAATGACAAGCCTTGCTTTCCAAATTTAGATGAGAAAATCAAGTCTATGACTGAATGCAGGTCTCCTTTGCTGAATTTTCAGCCTAATTTCTGACAGCCACATGACATTATTTTATAGCTCCATTGTACACATTTCGACATTAAAACTTGATACCCTCAGTTACGAGGTATTTTTACCGTTCTGGAAGGACAAAAGCAATGGGTGCATGGGAACACCACAACTTTCAAGTTTCCCTCCCAGCCACTCACCATCCTGACTTAACATGTAGATATAAAATAGGAGCAGGAGTAGGCCATTCGGCCCTTCAAGCCTGCTCCACCATTCAATATTACTATGGCTGCTCATCCAACTCAGTCCCCTGTTCCTCAGTTTTTCCCGCTCCCTATTGATCCCTTTAGCCTGAGGACTATATCTAATTCAGTCTTGATAACATTCAATGTTTTGGCTTCAACTACTCTCTGTGGAGGAGACTTCCACAGGCTCCCCATTCTCTGGGTGAAGACATTTCTTCTTATCTCAGTCCAGAAAGGCCTAGCCTGTCTCCTTGTACTGCAGTCCATTGACAGGATTCCCCAGTCATTGGGAACATTCTTCCTGCTTTTACCCTGTCTGGTCTTGTTAGAATTTTACAGGCTTCTGTGAGATGCCCTGTCATTTTCCAGTGAATACAGTTCTAACCGATCCAGTACACCAGTCCTGTCATCCCAGGAACAACGGACAAATAGATCACCGTTCCTTCACTGTTGCTAGGCCCAAATCCTAGGATTCCCTTCCTAAGAGCATTGTGGGTCAGCCCACAGCAGGTGGACTGCAGCAGTTCAAGAAGGCAGCTCCCCACCACCTTCTCAAGGGGCAACTAGGGGCGGGGCAATAAATGCTGACCAGCCAGCGACACCAACATCCCTCAAAATAAATAAAACAAAATTCTGAAGAAAGCAACAATAAAGCAGAAAGAAATTACATAGTTGATTTAGGATGAACAACTGCTGCCCAGAAGTGAACTCGTTATCAGGCAGGATCCGGATCACTGGTGACCCGTTGCCTACAGAGCCTCTGATTCATGCCAGATAAAGTTTGATAGATGCCAGCTGCACTGTGGTATCCTATTGAAAGGGCCATTCTTCCTACTGGAGCATAGGCATTTCAATAACGTCTAATACCATCACAGACTATGTCCACGCACAGCAAGGGTTGAGCCTATTCCGTGCAGAAAAGTGTGGAGCTGGAAAAGCACAGCAGGTCAGGCAGCACCTGAGGAGCAGAAGAGTCGACGTTTTGGGCGTAAGCCTTTCGGCCCGAAACATCACTCCTCCTGCTCCTCAGATGCTGCCTGACCGGCTGTGCTTTTCCAGCGCCACACTCTCAACTCTGAACTCCAGCATCTGCAGTCCACACTTTCTCCTGTTCTGTGTTCTCCATTGTTTTACAGGGGAGAGAACTTATTAAACCAAGTGCAAAGCATGGTCTTACTATTCACTTTGGAGCAATGCAGATGTTCACAGAGGTGACAACGGCTTTGAAAATTAGGATAGAATTTGGATGTCACTGATAATAATAAAATACAGTGGAGGTGCTTTAACTAAAGGGAAGCTTTGATGAAAAGGGTTTAATTTGTTAGGTGGTAACAGATTCAAAATGGAGTTTGTAGCCTGACCAGCCCATTAATGTCAGCAAAACAGGTGGGCGACATTTTGATAGGGCTGACGATTAGATTACAAACACCCCCCCCCCCCGCCCAATATCAGGATCGGAACTGGATTTTAGAATCAACACCATACACTCTGCGACCATTGGGCCTGAGCTGAAGAGCCCAGTCAGGGATCCATTGGGAACAAGGTAAGATCCAGGGAAGCAGGAGGACCACACCTGAACTTGACTTGCTGGCAGCTGGGGTGACACAATTTTGAGTGGTCTCAACTAGTGATCCCCCTCATTGCCAGCCCACCCCCACAGGTCTCTGGGTAATGAATATTGTTCAGGTACAGACCACAGCAATCACTGCAAGTAAAAGGCCATGGGTGGAACTGAAAAGTGGATTGAGTGCAGCTACAGATGGGACACATTCGGTTGTGGGTGTCGGTGACAGCCTGGAAGGAATGGGGATACAGGACATTGACAGTGGGTACAGAATGCAGGAGGTTAGGGGCAATCATTTGTTACCCAGAAGTCAAAATCAAATGCCTAGATCTGTAAGAGAGTGTACCTTGTCCAAGAGGACAGTGACAAGGTCTCGTTACTTCATAAACTTATGAAGTCAGTAGGCAACTTTCCACAGGTTGTCGTCAGTCATCTTTCTTTTCCCTTCTGGTTTTGCTTCTGCATTTCAAAGTTAGTCTCTGGGAAACAGTGCACAAGCTTTCACTGTTCAGCAGGTGGTTCGGAATGGCCTCTTTTCTTGTCCTTTTAATCAAATGTTTAATTTTTGATTCTGTATGTCCCACAGATGTCTGACTAAACTGAGAATGCACATTGAAGTCAAGTCGCAATCGGCAGTGATCTATTTGAATGATGGATTAGGCCTGAACAGCTGAATGGCTCATTATTGTTCCTTTTGTGGAATGGAGTAGCATGCTGGCTCAGTGGTTAGCACTGCTGCCTCACAGCAAAAGGGACCCGGGTTTGATCCAACCCTTGGGTGATGTCTGTGTGGAGTTTGCACATTCTCCCTGCGTCTGCATGGGTTTCCTACCCGTGCTCCGGTTTCCTCCCACAATCCAAAGATGCCAAGGAAGCTTGCCTCTGACACTTCATCATTCATCTTAGAAATGAACTAGAATTAAAATTAGAATTTGACACAGACTGTGACCACAAATCCATATCAAGACTGTGTGCAAAGTCTAACTTCTCTATCTTTGAATTGGCCACTGAAGTGTTTAAAGGGCCAATTCAAAGATAGAGAAGTTAGACTTTGCACACAGTCTTGATATGGATTCATGGTCACAGTCTATGCCTGAGTTAAATTCTAAATTTAATTCTAATTCGATTCTAAGATGAATGATGGAGAGTCAGAGAGAGGCAATCTTCCTTTGCACTGGAAGGAAGAAACTCAGTGCCACAGCTTAGATGCAGTGGCTGCGAGTTGTCCAGCAGGAGGTGGGGAGGTGGGGGTATTGTGGTAGTGTCACTAGGCTAGTAATCCAGCGAGTCTGGCTAATGCCCAAGTAGCATGGGTTCAAATCCCACCACAACAATTACAGGAATTTGGATTCACTAAATGGAATCTCAAATTCTCACCATGAGTGTACACATGGAATGATGGCCCATATCTCTCCAAACTCTTCCTATTCATATACCCATCCAGTTGCCTTTTAAATGTTGCAATTGTACCAGCCTCCACTTCCTCTGGCAGCTCATTCCATGCACGTACCACCCTCTGCGTGAAAAGGTTGCCCCTTAGGTCTCTTTTATATCTTTCCCCTCTCACCCTAAATCTATGCCCGCTAGTTCTGGACTCTCCCACCGCAGGGAAAAGACTTTGTCTATTTATCCTATCCATGCCCCTCATGATTTTATAAACTACTACAAGGTCACCCCTCAGCCTCTGACGCTCCAGGGAAAACAGCCCGATGAGCTGAAAGTGCGTGTTTCCACACTATAGGGATTCTATGTTGCTGTGCTTATATATAAAACCCATTCAGGGTACAGGTCTTCCTGTTTCATGGAGTTAGAATCACAAAGAAATGTTTCTCAGTTTAAAAAGATTAAGGTTGTTGGGGCAGCAAATGGGAAGTGGACAGAGGATAAATCATGATGATGTATGCAAATAATTGAATGGCACAGATAGAGTTAAAAAAGGATTTCTCCAAGTCAACTCTCTGTTATAGGACCGAAAAGATAAATTTGAGTTATTAAAGATTAATTTTAAGTTAGATTCCAGAAAAATGCATGTTTAGTTCTAGCGACGTGAGTTCACACAGTCCTCCAGGCCTGAATGCAGGCTCCAGTCCTGAACAACAAAAGCAAAGGAGTTTTGGCAGCTTCTGCGTGTATTAGATTAGATTAGATTAGATTAGATTAGATTAGATTAGATTCCCTACAGTGTGGAAACAGGCCCTTCGGCCCAACCAGTCCACACCGAGCTCCGAAGAGTAACCCACCCAGATCCATTTCCCTCTGACTAATTGACCTAACACTATGGGCAATTTAGCATGGCCAATTCATCTGATCTGCACATTTTTGGACTTAGAGAATGTGTTGGCTTTTTATTTAATGGTGGTTAAACATCCGGAATAATAAAAAGAGAAGAATCAAATGCATTTTGGGAATCAAAACGCAACTGGATACTGGATTGGAAGAGTAGTCATTTTCCTGTAGGCCAAATGATGACTTCTGATCCTTCACTTTTTTTATGTTTTCCATGGGGTTTCTGACCCAATAGACTGTATACCCAATAAGCGGTAAGAACCAAGCCAGCCAGAGACCAGAAAATACGCAAAATGAACAATCATCCACTCACACATATCTATATCCCCCTCCACCCCCAAAATGATGGGGAGCTTTTAAAAAAAGCAATGTCTACTTACCAGTTCTTGTAGAAACGTCGTTTGCATTCATCGCTAATGTGTTCAGCAAAGATTGTTTTAAATGCTCGCAGTCCCCTCGGAGTATCCACATATCCCACAATCCCCACAACGATCACTGGTGGAGTGTCGATAATAGTAACAGCCTCCACTACTTCTCTCTTTGAGATCTCTGTAATATTATAATTCCCTGATTAAAAGGTGACCTGACACCTCAAAACATAACTTGGTGGCTTCACAAAATCAATTTGGGTCTGTTGGCAAATGCTTTTTACTTAATTATATGTATTTTGTCATGTATATAATGCTAACTGTGGGTTACCAAATACCCACTGTTTCTGACTGCTTAATACGGTGTTCCTAACATTTCACAAACTTTTCAGCAGATTTGGTATAGATAGAGATTTGTACATGTGGGAGTTTGTGTGGGGATCCAAATACTCTGGTGCAGTGGCTCCGTGGTTAGCGCTACTGCCTCACAGTACTAGGGATGACTCTGTGTGCAGTTTGCACGTTCTCCTCATGTTCGTCCGGGTGCTCAGGTTTCTTCCCTCGATCCAAAGATGTGTGAGTTAGGTGAATTGGCCATATTAAATTGTCTGTGACATTTGGGAATGTGTAGGTTAGGTACATCATTCAGGGAGAATGTAGAGTAATAGCGTAGGGGGTCAGAGTCAAAACGTGTGGTGCTGGAAAAGCACAGCCAGTCAGGCAGCATCCAAGGAGCAGGAAAGTTGACGTTTCGAGCATTAGGATAGGGGAAATGGGTGTGGGTGGGATACCTTTGGAAGGTTGGTGTTGGGCCAAATGCCTTGTTTCCACACAAAGGGAGTCTATGATACTCCCTTTGTGAGTTTCTCAGGGGCAAGGTCATTGCTGCAACTTGTACTCAGATATGGAGGTGGTCTTGGGTGGATGCAGAGTGTTGAATTTGGAGGTTTATGAACACAGTTACCCAATGTGTGCAGTCAACAATTGATAGCAATTTTCTGATTGTTCATTGAGTTTGAGAAGTAGCCGTTTCCCTGATGACAGCCTGATGAGGACCACTTGCTGAGAGCCTCCGTCAAGCCTGAGCACTTATTGATATATCATCTTTCTGGGGCCAGTAATTTATACTGTGTCAATCAATTGTCAGAATCCTTTTGACAGATGACCACTGGAGACTTACTCATGACATCAGCTGACAGTTGTTCCTTTTACCCGCCTCCATCTGAGGGTCGATTTACCATTCTATCTAAGAACAAAACTTCCTTACTTTCCAAAAAGAACACCCTGATAATAGGGTACATTTGCCTCCAGAGAAATTGTGCAAAGGGCACTGTGACCTCTGTGTTTCCTGTAATTCTTCCCCTTTCTTTTCCCAGGCTAGAAATTTGGAAATTTGTTGCGATTGTTGTTAAATTAAGTCTCAAACCACACAGTAAATACTAGGGATATTCAGTTTTTAAGGGTCATCGATTTTCACCAGAAACCCCACATGAATTCCCAGTGGTCCCGTATCCAATGTCTCCACAATGCGTAGGTACCCTACCTAACTTTGGTAAAACTTGGGTTCGTATGAATTCAGCCTTCTTAAAATACTCCCATTGTGGGCGGCACGGTGGCACAGTGGTTAGCACTGCGGCCTCACAGCGCCAGAGACCCGGGTTCAATTCCCGCCTCAGGCGACTCTCTGTGAGGAGTTTGCACATTCTCCCCGTGTCTGCGTGGGTTTCCTCCGGGTGCTCCGGTTTCCTCCCACAATCCAAAAACAAAATGTGCAGGTTAGCTGAATTGGCCATGCTAAATTGCCCGTAGTGTTAGGTGAAGGGGTAAATGTAGGGGAATGGGTCGGGTGGGTTGCGCTTCGGAGGGTCGGTGTGGACTTGTTGGGCCGAAGGGCCTGTTTCCACACTGTAAGTAATCTAGAAAGAAAAATCAGACCAGAATATTCAGAAGGTTCCCTCACCATTGGCAGCTGGCCACCACCCATGTTTTCCAATCTCTGCCCAACTCACCCAAAACAGCATGCTCCTTTTTCTCACGGTGTTTGTTTTGTTTTTTCCATTTGAGTCCTCTGTGTAGTAATTACCTTCCAGCTCCTCTGTCATAGAATCCCTACAGTGTGGAAATGGGCCATTTGGCTCAACACATCCACACCGATACTCTGAAGGGTAACTCGCCCAGACCCATTCCCCTATTACTCTACATTTACCCCTGATTAATGCACTTAACCTACACATCCCTGAAGGCTATAGGCAATTTGGCATTACCGATTCACCTATTAAGGAGGAAACTGGAGCACCCAGAGGGAACCCATGTAAACAAGGGGAGAATATGCAAACCCCACACTGTCGCCCGAGGCTGGAATCGAACCCAGGTCCCTGGTGCTGTTAGGCAATAGTGCTAGCCACTGTGCCACCCTTGTGTCCATCTTTTTAAATCTGCTGGCTTCTTTCTTAATTTCCTTTTTATTGGTATTGCTTCCAGGCAAAGGGTTACCAGGCTGTATGATATATAATTATTATCGGAGTGGTTATAATTTATTTCTTTACAATTGATGCAAATGCTGATAATTTTTTTAAAAATTCCTTAATAACAGTTATAGACCATCAACCCTTCAAAGAAATTATAAATATTCCTTTCTGCACCACATCTGGATCAAAGGTTATCTTAACAGCATTAAAGAAAGAATTTCAACAGCAGTGATAACTTATATTTATATAGTGCTTGAATTTACATTTCCAGGCATTTCACAGGAGAAGTACAGAGCTATAAAACGTGTTAGAAACCCGCATTAGGCAAATTGACAAAGATTCTTTAAGGATGAACTTTTGAGGAGCATCTTGAAGGAGGAAAGAGGCAGTGAAATTCATGGCGTGAATTCCAGTGCTTGGAATCCTGTTATACTTTAAATAATGCTGTAAGCTGGTGGGTACATGGAATGAGCTGCCAGAGGAAGTGGTGGAAGCTGGCACAATTACAATGTTGAAAAGACATCTGGAATGGTACATGAATAGGAAGGGTTTAGAGGGATATGGGCCAAATGCTGGCAAATGAGACTTGTTCACTTTGAACAAGTTGGACTAAACGGTCTGTTTCTGTGCTGTATGACTCTATAAGATGGCAAACTGGGCCACATATTAAAGCTACATGTAAAAGGAGTAGCATCGATGGTATAGCACTCCCTCAGGACTCCCAGAAGGCTTATGCCTGAGGCATCAATTCTCTTGCTCCTTGGTTGCTGACTGACCTGCTGTGCTTTTCTAGCACCACACTCTCGAGTCTGATCTCCAGCATCTGCAGTCCTCACTTTCTCCTAGAAAGGTCAGCCTGGATTCACTGTACATTCCTCTGGTATAAGTCCTGAATGCGCAACTTTTAGCTGTGCTTTGGTCGGTTAGAGACAAAAAAACTCCAGATGCTAGAATCCAAGGTAGACAAGCAAGAGGCAGGAAGAAGACAGCAAGCCAGGTGGTCTGTCTTGGCTTCGTCAGTTGCCCTCTTACCTCTGAGTCAGAAACACAGAAGATAGGAGCAGTAGTAGGCCATTCGGCCTTGCGAACCTGATCTGCCGTTTTATGTCCAACTCAGTTCCCTGTTTTCCCCTTTAATCCCTACAGGCCTCAGTACTATAGTTATCGGCATTTATCTTGATGAACCACTCCAGCGCTATAAACAAAAGATCAACACTGAACACAGGCACTGAGACCCCGGTCTCAGTCGAACGATCGCACCATGAAACTATCCAAATACTTACTCTGGCCAGGCCTGTGCACTTCCCGCAGGACATGAGTCATGCCGGCTTTGTAGCCCGGGAAAGCTGTCATATGCACGGGCTTACTGGGATCATCCTTAGGCCAGGATTTCACTTTCCCTCGGTGTCTGGAACTTCTCTTGCGAGGAAGAAAGCCCAGGTGTCCGTGTCGGGGCGCCGAGAACTTACGGTGCGACTGGAAACAGAAACACTTCTTAATTTAAAAATGCTTAACAAGAAAAATGGCCGCCCGACCTCATACTGAAAATCTATGGCAGGAGCATGGGTTTAAAATTATCTGGCAAGCATTTCACTAAAGACTACAGCAACTGCAGAAAATAAGAAAAAAACATAAGATATGCATTTAGATCCCTCGTCACGGCTATATCTGAATTAAATCATGCTTTTTAATGTTAACAGCAAAAGCAAGCATACCATGGTATGTGCTGAGCACGAAGTGAGCAGCTGAAAGAGACAGTTTCCAAGTGCTGAAATAAGCTCACGCTTAAGACGTTACTTAATATAAAGTCACAAATATAGCTCCTGGCTCCATTAGCCCCCGTATTAACTTTTGGAGCAGGGTAGCTGCCTAAGTTTGACATTACAACAATTGCAGACCCTGAATTTCCAGGTGCCATTGACACTGCTCACTACATTACAAATGTGCACTGGCAACATTTCAACATGCTTATTTTTGTCCCATGTCCCTCATGAGATTCTTTTCTGATTGAAAATAAAGTGAACAATAATAGTCAGGTGACATGTGTACCTTCTCCCCAAATATCATTTGGCTTTGGGCTTGTTGAATCATATACATTTATAGTTTGAATACATAAATATAGCTTATGACAGTCTTCAAGTGCAACAATTTGCATCTTTATAGACCCACTCACTGTAAAATGTTTCAAGGTGCTTTACAAGATTGTTATCAAAGAAAATTTGACAATGGGCCGCAGTAGCGAAATATTAGGTAGTGACTAAGAGTTTGACCAAAGAGGTAAGGAAAATCTTTAAGGAAGATCTTAAAGGAGGGTTGTAGACATTTAGGAGGAGATTGCAGAACTTAGGGCATGGGCACTAGAAGGTATTGCCTCTAGAACAAAAGGGCATAGACTCAAAGTAAGGGGGAGCAGATTTCATAGAACCCCTACAGTGTGTGGAAACAGACCATTTGGCCCAACAAGTCCCTCTGAAAAGTAACCCTATTACTCTCCCCCTGACTAATGCACCTAAACTACACATCCCTAAACACTATGGGCAATTTAGCATGGCCAATCCACCCGACCTGCACATCTTTGGACTGTGGGAGGAAACCCACACAGACACGGGGAGAACATGCAAACACCTCAGCCAGACACCTGAGGCTGGTATTGAACCAGGGTCCCGAGCATTGTGAGGTAGCAGTGCTACTTCACCCAAAAGGTTGTGAATCTGTGGGAATTCCCTGCCCAGTGAAGCAGTTGAGGCAACCTCATTGAATATTTTTAAGGCAATGATCGATACTTTTTGAACAGCAAAGGAATTAAGGGTTATGGTGAGCAGGCGGGTAAGTGGAGCTGAGGCCACAAAAGGATCAGCCATGATCTTATTGAATGGTGGAGCAGGGCCAAGTGGCCTACTCCTGCTCTTATGTCCTTTTGCTACCAATGGTGGAATGATGAAAATCAAAGTTGTGCTAGCAGCCAGAATTAGAGGAGTGTGGATATCTTGCTGGATTGCAGTGTTGGAGATGATTACAGAGACAGAGAGGTTTAAGGCCACTGAGTTTTTGAAAATAAGGTTGAGAACATGATAACAAAAATTGCTGGAGAAACTCAGCATGTCAGGCAACATCTGTGTTGGGAAAGCAGAGTCAACATTTCGGGTCCAGTGCCTCTTCACCAGAAATGGATACCCCAGACTCAAAACGTTAACATGACTTTCTCTTCGCAAATGCCGCGGGAATTGCTGAGTTCCAATTTCTGTCTTTGTTTCAGATTTCCAGCATCCACAGTTCTTAGTTTTGAGAACTTTATAATTCCAGCAATGTCGCAACCTGACCAGAACACATATTTTCACTCTGGAGGAGTCTAACCAAGGGAACACCATGATTATTACCCTCATTCTGTGAACAACTCTGACTGGGCTGTACTTTAATCTCCTAAGGAGGATTTACCATAGCTCCCCATCCAAGTATATTCTCTCAGTCTTTATAGTCCAAAGTAAATTGATGGTAAAACAGAGCCAACAGATCCATCAAGCTGGTTTCACACATCAGATACTGGAGTCCTCTTCGGGGTGGCTGGGTGGCTCAGTGGTTAGCACTGCTGCCTCACAGCACCAGGGTCCCAGGGTTGATCCCAGCCTCGGGTGACTGTCTGTGTGGAGTTTGCACATTCTTCCCTGTGTCTGCGTGGGTTTCCTCTGGGTGCTCTGGTTTCCTCCCACAGTCCAAAGATGTGCAGTTCAGGTGAATTGGCCATACTAAATTGCCAGTAGTGTTAGGTGTATTAGTCAGGGATAAATGTAGGGGAATGGGTCTAGGTGGGTTGCTCTTTGGAGGGTCGGTGTGAACTTGTTGGGCCGAAGGGCCTGTTTCCACACTGTAGGGAATCTAATCTAAAAAAAAATCCCCTCCCCCACCACCATAGACATAAATCACATTATCACTGGAGAGGCAAAAAAATACATACATACAACTGAAAGGTTTGACATAACTCTGGTATAGTAATTTAGCTGGATTTGAATCACTGTAAATTGATGGTGTTGGGAAAGAGATTGCAATGTGTTTTAAGAATTTTCTGAATTGTCTTCTACATCTATGTAGCTTGTTCTTATCTTTTGTGTAATAAATTTCTGCTTTGTTGTTAAAAAAAAAGCACTCTGCAGCTTCACGTTTCAGTAAACAATCACCACACCAGCTAAAATTCTAAAAAAGTATCATCTATCAAATCATATTTCATTCTGATTTGAGCAGTAGCACTCGCAACTGGGACCATAATAGAATCAGTCAACAGCTGTGAAATGCACAGACAGTTTACATTTCAGGTTAACATCCTTCCTCAGACTGAGTCCTACATGGTTTGCACAAACTTATACACAAACCATTGACTGACTTATCTAAGGTTGTGTCACTGAGACTTGCGAAGGTGCTACATCTTTCAGGCCAGGTTTTCAGGTCCTGCCAGGTGGGAAACTAGAAATGCATAGCTTTCAAAAATATCACACTTGAACACAAATTCTAAATTGACTGTTCGGCACTGAGGGAGCACTGTACTGTCAAAGATCTTTGACAATGCTGCTCCTTTAACAAGGTTATGTTGTCCTTGGTTTTTTTCAAAAGGGGTTGTAAAAGTCGGAGGTTCCAATTTGTCTGGGGTACAGCCATTTTGATTATGGCCAACAGGTACTGCCTATCGGGCAACAATCAGGGAAAAGACTTTTAGGGTTTTTTTTAAAACTCTTGGACAATGAAAAGGGAGTGGCCAGTCCTCTCAGTTCAGGCATGTTTTGAGCTTTGGTTTAGTTTTTAGTTGGGAACCCAAAGAAACAGTGAAAATAGGTTCCATGCTGATTCTAGAACAAAAGAATTTGGAAACAGGAGCAGGAGTAGGCCATCTGACCCTTCGAGCCTGCTCCGCCATTCAATAAAATCAGAGCTGACCTTTTCGTGGCCTCAGCTTCACTTACCTGACCTCTCACCATAACCCCTAATTCCTTTACTGTTCAAAAACATATCTATCTTAGCTTTAAAAACATTCGCTGAAGAAGCCTCAGCTAATTCGCAGGGCCAGGAATTTCATGGATTCACAACTCTCTGGGTGAAGAAATTTTCTCAATTAAGTCCTAAGTCTGCTCCCCCTAATTTTGAGGCTATGCCCTCTTGACCTAGTTTCACCCACCAGTGGAAACATCCTCTCTACCTCTGTCTTATCTATTCCCTTCATAGTCTTAAATGTTTCTCCAAGATCCCCCTCATACTTCTAAATCCCAATGAATATAATCCCAGTCTACTCAGTCTCCCCTCGTAAGTCAACCCACTCAACTTCGGAATCAACCCAGTGAGCCTCCTCTGCACCCCCTCCAGTGCCAGTACATCCGTTCTCAAGTAAGGAAACCAAAACTACACGCACTACTCCAGGTGTGGCCTCACCAGCACCTTGTCGAGCTGCAACATAACTTCGCTGCTTTTAAACTCAATCCCTTTAGCAATGAAGGAGAAAATTCCATTTGCCTTCTTAATTACTTGCTGTGCCTACTGATTAACCCTCTGTGATTCATTCACAATGATGCTCAGGTCCCTCTGCACGCAGCTAGCCTGTAATTTTTTACCATTCAAATAATAGTCCTTTTTACTGTTACTCCGACCAAATTGGTCACATTTATTAACATTGTACTCCATCTGCCAGACCTTTGCCTACTCACTTAAACTATCTATGTCCCTCTGCAAAGCTGCATAATCCTCTGCACACTTTGCTCTGTCGATCATCTTAGTGTCATCCACAAACTTTGACACACTACATGTGGTGTCCAACTCCAACCATCTATATAAAATGTAAATAATTATGGTGCCAACACTGATCCCTGAGACCACGGATCGCCAACCAGAAAAGCATTCATTTATTCCCTCTCTTTGCTTCCTGTCAGGTAACCAATCTTTTATCCATGCTAATACTTTACCTGCAACACCATGCATATTTATCTTATGCAGCAGCCTCTTGTCATCACCTTGTCGAATGTCTTTTGGAAATCTAGATACATCACAATTACTGAGTCCCCTTGGCCACCATGTTCATAATGTCTTCATAGAATTCCAGTAGTCAAGAGTGTGGTACTGGAAAAAAGCACAGCAGGTCAGGCAGCATCAAAGGAGCAGGGGAATCGTTTTAGGTATAAGCCCTCCTAATGAAGCGCTTATCCGTGAAACGTCGATTCTCCTGCTCCTTGGATGTTGCCCGACCTGCTGTCCTTTTCCATCACCACATTCTCAACTCTGATCTCCAGCATCTGCAGTGCTCACTTTCTCCTAATAGAATTCCAATAGATTAGTTAAACATGACCTGCTCTTCCTGAACCCATGCTGTTTCTGCCCAATGGGACAACGGGGTAAATGTAGGGGAATGGGTCTGGGTGGGTTGCTCTTTGGAGGGTCGGTGTGGACTTGTTGGGCCACAGGGCCTGTTTCCACACTATAAGTAATCTAATCTACTCTAATCTAATCTATCTAGATTTCTTGCTATTTCTTCCATCGATAGTAAATTCAAGCAATTTTCCCAGTACAGAAGTTAAGCTAACAGTCTATTATTTTCCATCTTTTGTCTACCTCCAGTGAATTTTGGAAAATTTCCACAAGTGCACCTGCTATTTCTCCTGTCATCTCTGTTAGCACCCTGGGATGCATTTCATCAGGGCCAGGACACTTGTCCTTAGCTCGATTAGTTTGTCCAATACCACCTCTTTTGTGATAATGATTGTTTCCAGGTCTTCACCATCTTCATCTCCTTGTCAGTCTCTGGCATGTTATTCGTGTCCTCTATGGTAAAGACAGAAACAAAATACTTGTCAAATGCCTTGGCCATTTCCTCATACCCCATTACTAAATCCCTCTTCTCATCCAGTAAAGGACTAATATTTGAGAAGGGGGATGATCTCTCTCTGACATCTCTCTTGTAAGAACCTGTGTTTGAATTTACTTTTTTGCCAAGGGATGCCAAGGAAATTGGAACAGCATCATTAAGTTGCGATAGAGTCGTTGGGTTTTCAGTTAGTCATTCTATATTCTATTCTCTTTTGTTCATGTTTCATTCAGTAGTCTGTGAATAAATTCTGTTAAAAACTGAATAGTTTGATTAGCTGCATCACTCCTGGAATATCCACTTTACACCTGCTTAAAACAACTCAAAAAGCTAGGGTCTGGGCTACCTTCTTGAAATGTTTTGAGGGGGTCTGGCCTGGTCCATAACAGATGTAAACCAAGTTACCATCTACCCTCTTAGGTAGAAAAATTCTGTGGCACTATTTCAAAGAGCAGAGAGTTGCACTTTTCATCAGTATTCACATTGGAAAAGGGCAACGTTAGTGAGAATACAGAGATACAGGCTACAAGATTAGATGGGTTTGAGGTTGAGAAGGAGGAAGTTTTAGCAATTTTGGAAGATCTGAAAATAGATAAGGCTCCTGGATTTATCCTCGTATTCTCTGGGAAACCAGGGAGGAGATTGCAGAGCCTTTGGCTTCAATTTTTATGTCATCATTGTCGACAGGAGTAGTGCCAGAAGACTGGAGAATAGCAAATGTTGTTCCCTTGTTTAAGTAGGCGAGTCAGGACAACCCTGGTAATTATAGGCCAGTGAGTCTTACTTCGATTGTGGGTAAGGTGTTGGAAAAGCTTATAAGAGATAGGATTTATAATCATCTAGAAAGGAATATGTTGATTAGGGATAGTCAACACGGTTTTGTGTAGGGTAGATCGTGCCTCACAAACCTTGTTGAATTCTTTGAGAAGGTGACCAAACAGGTGGATGAGGGTAAAACAGTTGATGTGGTGTATATGGACTTCCGTAAGGCTTTTGATAAGGTTCCACACTGTCAGCTATTGCACAAAATAAGGAGTTTCAGGATTGAGGGTGATTTAGCGGTTTGGATCAGAAATTGGCTTAGCTGAAAGAAGACAGAGGGTGGTGGTTGATGGGAAATGTTCATCCTGGAGCTCAGTTACCAGTGGTGTGCCGCAAGGATCTGTTTTGGGGCCACTGCTGTCTGTCATTTTTATAAATGATCTGCATGTAGGCATAGAAGGATGGGTTAGTAAATTTGCAGATGACACTAAGGTAGGCAGAACTGTGCATAGTGCCGAAGGATGTTGTGGGTTACAGATGGACATAGATAAGATTCAGAGCTGAGCTGAGAAGTGGCAAATGGAGTTGAATGAGGTAGTTCACTTTGGAAGAAGTAACAGGAATGCAGAGTACTAGACTAATGGTAAAATTCTTGGCAGTGTAGATTAACAGAGAGATCTCGGTGTCCATGTGCATAAATCCCTGAAAGTTGCCACCCAGGTTGATAGGGCTGTTAAGAAGGCATATGGTGTGTTGGTGTTTATTGGAAGGGAGATTGAGTTTCAGAGCCACGAGGTCATGCTTCAGCTGTACAAGACATTGGTAAGGCCGCACCTGGAGTATTGTGTGCAGTTCTGGTCACCGCATCATAGGAAGGATGTGGAAGCTTTGGAAAGTGTTCAGAGGAGATTTATGAGG
Organism: Chiloscyllium plagiosum; assembly: GCF_004010195.1. Lineage (NCBI taxonomy): Eukaryota > Metazoa > Chordata > Chondrichthyes > Orectolobiformes > Hemiscylliidae > Chiloscyllium > Chiloscyllium plagiosum. Next base: position 15,779,534 of record NC_057730.1, read on the forward strand.
ATGTTGCCTGGTATGGAAGGTAGGTCTTATGAAGAAAGGCTGAGGGAACTGAGGCTGTTTTCGTTGGAGATAAGAAGGTTGAGAGGGGACTTAATTGAGATGTATAAGATAATCAGAGGGTTAGATAGGGTGGACAGTGAGAGCCTTTTTCGTTGAATGATGAAGGCTAACATGAGGGGACATAGCTTTAAGTTGAGGGGTGATAGATTTAGGGGTAGTTTCTTCACTCAGAGAATAGTAGAGGCATGAAATGGCCTGCCTGCAACAATAGTAGACTCACCGACTTTAAGGGCATTGAAATGGGCATTAGACATTCATATGGATGATGGTGTTATTAGGTTAGATGGGCATCAGATTATTTTCACAAGTTGGTGCAACATCGAGGGCCGAAGGGCCTGTAGTGCGCTGTAACGTTCTATGTTCTATGTTAACACATGCCATCATTTATCAACAACATGCTTTATTTAAAAAAAAAACAGGATTATCTGCTAACACCATACTTCTGTTTGTGAGAGTCTGCCATGCACACAAATTGGCTGCCATGATTCTTATTTTAAAATAGCAAATTGACTATAAAAGTACTTTATTATCTGTGAAGCACCATGGGATATTCTGAAGTCATGAAACATGTTATCTACACATATACAAGCTTTTCTTCTGATACATTTGCAAAATGAGTTCTTTAACACTTTACTTAAAGTGCATAATTGCAAAAAGTATCAACATTTTAAAGATGACTCAGTAATATTCTTAAATAAAAATGTTCTTTGTGTCTAGCAAGTTCTTGGTTCTGTTGTGCAGCATAAGAATCCCAAAAATAATGGTGCTGTTGTTTTAAGATGAAAGCAATGAATAGAACTATAAGCTGCAGATTTTTCAGAATTGGCATGATGTGGTGCCACCTGCCAGAGAAACAGATAAATGCTTTGCAATATCAACAAAATGCTTGAAATACTTTACAGTTCATCTCCACACAGGAAAAAAAGACACTAGCAATCCTCCTCATCAGAAATGAAAAGAATTAGAAATTATCCATATTATCAGAGCAATCCTCACCAATGACCATCCTGGGGCAGTCTTTTTGACACCATCGTATTATAGTGGAGGGATCTATAGAGGTAAAAACAATGACTGCAGATGCTGGAAACCAGATTCTGGAGTAGAGTGGTGCTGGAAAAACACAGCAGGTCAGGCAGCATCCGAGGAGCAGGAAAATTGACATTTCGGGCAAAAGCCTGACCAGCTGTGCTTTTCCAGCACCTCTCTAATCTAGACAAGGGATCTATAGAGGAGAAAGTGAGGACTGCAGATGCTGGAGATCAGAGCTGAAAATGTGTTGCTGGAAAAGCACAGCAGGTCAGGCAGCATCCAAGGAACAGGAGAATCGACGAGGGCTCATGCCCGAAACGTCGATTCTCCTGTTCCTTGGATGCTGCCTGACCTGCTGTGCTTTTCCAGCAACACATTTTCAGCAAGGGATCTATAGAGCCAACTGGATCATGTGCGAGTAAAGAAAACCACTTGATAATCTCTTATATTAAACAAGCAGTAGCTGATTGCATGTTGGCAACTGCATACAGGTTACAGTGATTGGATGGCAGGGTGACTCAGTGGTTAGCACTTCTGCCTCACAGCACCGGGGACCCAGGTACAATTCCATCTTCAGGAGAGTCTGTGTGGAGTTTGCGTATTCTCCCCATGACTGCGTGGGTTTCCTCCCACTATCCAACGATGTGCAGAGAAAGGGTGGGGGGCTGTGTGGGATACTATTCAGAGGGTCAGTGTGGACCCGACAGGCTGAATGGCCAACCATCACACTGTAGGGATTCCATGATATCACAGAAGCTAACCAGGACCTGAATGGTAGAACTTATTCCTTCAAGATCGTAACCTGCTCTCTGACCCGGTCCACGTGGTGTATAGTTGGGACATTCCTCAGTATTCTCCCTTTCAGACCTTATACCATCATTTAATAGGTGAACAAAAGGTGTAAATAAGAAAAACTTACAAAATGTTTGCTGAAAGTTAAACATTAAATGCTGAGCTAATATTGAGATGAAAAGATATAAAAACATTAAAGGCAGTTAAGAAATACAGAGAACCTCTAAATGGTTTAGTCCATTGTGCACTGCAATTGGATTCCCACTACATGGGGAAGCGATGCTTGGTGGCATTACTGGTAGATTTTAAATTCAGAGACCTGAGTAATGTTCTGGGGAACCTGTGTTTGAAACACACTGTGACAGATAGTTAAAATTTGAGTTCAATAAAAATCTGGAATTAAGATTAAATCATTGCTGACCATCAGGGAAAAACCCATCTAGTTCACTAATGCTCTCTAGAGAAGGAAACTGCCATCTTTAGCTGGTCTGGCCTACATGTGACTCCAGATCCACAGCTGTGTAGTTGACACCAGGGCAACTGGGATGGGTAATATATGCTTTTTAGCCAGTGACACCTAATTCTCATGAATAATTAAAAAAACTGCAACTATTTGCCCCCACATGCTCAGAAATCATTATGTTTGGCCATAAATGAAAGTGTGAAATTTAGGGTATTGAAGTCAATGTATCATCTGAGATCCACAAATGCCCAGGTTATGCTCCTCAGGTTAATGTTGAATTAGGACAGTATTAAAGGCTGTGCAGTGGGAGCTGCAATGGCAGGAACTAGCATTAAGGGCATGATCTTACTGCTGAAAGAAAGTCAGAGAGTATTAAGCATGAAAAGAGGCCATTCAGCCCATTGTGTCAATACCAGTCTTCCCCCCCCTCTCAGATGTCTCAAATATATCATCTGAGATCCACAAATGCCCAGGTTATGGTCCTCAGGTTAATGTTGAATTAGGACAGTATTAAAGGCTGTGCAGTGGGAACTGCAATGGCAGGAACTAGCATTAAGGGCATGATCTTACTACTGAAAGAAAGTCAGAGGGTATTAAGCATGAAAAGAGGCCATTCAGCCCATTGTGTCAATACCAGTCATTGAGCACTTATCTACTACAGTCCTATTTTCCAGCATTTGGGCCCATTGACCAATATGCTAGATAATGTTCGAGGTGTTTGTCTAAATATTTGTGAAATGTTTTTGGCCACTTCTTTTGGCTTTTAGGCATTGAGTTGCAGACATCGGTGAAAAAGAAATCCTTAGATGCTCTCGAAATACCCTTTACCTTAAAAGTCTCCCCCTTGTTATTGACCCATCAACTAAGAAGAAAAGTTTATTTACATGGAACACCGCTACGCACATCACAATTTTACAAACCTCAATCAGGCCTCCTCTTTGCCTTCTTGGAATTGTGTTACAAAATGTAAACTAATTGTTTTTCTGTACACTAATACTTCCTACATATTCACTGTATGGAGACACATGAACGCCATGTTGTGTGTGTCAGTGTATACCGCGCGGGGCGCCATGTTGTGTGTGTCAGTGTATACCGCGCGGGGCGCCATGTTGTGTGTGTCAGTGTGTACCGCGCGGGGCGCCATGTTGTGTGTGTCAGTGTGTACCGCGCGGGGCGCCATGTTGTGTGTGTCAGAGAGTGCGGCTGCGCAGTTCGTGGTGGGCCCTGACGGTCGGAGCGATGCCTGAGGACTGGGACAAGGACGTTTACCGGCAGCCGGACAGCCGGACCCCGGAGGTGGACAAGAAGACCGGACTGCCCAACCCGGCGGTTATTGTCAGCAAACTATTCTACTACACGGTCGACTTGCCGGTTACAACCTTCAGAGGTGAGAGAGAAAAGGGGGAGGGAGAG
>NC_057730.1:15783790-15784785 GCF_004010195.1 Chiloscyllium plagiosum
CCCCCCTCCCCCTCACGGCTCGGCGTTTCTGTGTGGCTGGTTTCCCAGAAGGGGCTGTGCCTGGAATCCAGGAAATTGCATCGAGGCGTGCGAGGGTTTGAATTTGAATGATTACAGCCGGGTAGTGAGCAGGGATTCCACATTAAGCCGCAGAGTTATTTTGGAGCCGTTGGCATTGCGTGATCTGGTAAGAATGAGTCAGAGACACACACACACACACACACACTACGCTGAGCTGTAATTAAACCTACTCCACTCTCTCAGCCCACAAACCACATCTCCCGTGCAGATTTGTCAGACAATGCCATCTTTATATCAGACGTTGTGGGTGTTGTTAACAGCAGAAAGCAGCAGTGGGACTCTTGTGAGTGCCTGGCCGATGTTATATCTCACTGGGTGGGGCTGATTTAAGGTCTATTATTCAAACTGAGCCCCTGTCAACTACTTCCACAAGGTGGGATCACCTCTGCCTCTCTGGAAGCACCCTTCCTGATCCATTTCTGACATCCTGCCCGTGAGTGTGCAGCCCAGGATGGGGTGGGCACGCTGGCTCAGTGGTTAGTATCGCTGCTTCACAGCGCCCAGGGACCAGGGATCAATTTCACACTCAGGGGCGACTGTCTGTGTGGGGTTTGCACGTTCTCCCCATCTCTGCGTGGGTTTCCTCGGTATGCTCCGGTTTCCTCCCACAGTCCAAAGGTGTGCGGGTTAGGGTGGATTGGCCATGCTAAATTGTCCCGTAGTGCCCAGGGATGTGCGGGTTAGGGAGGATTGGCCATGCTAAATTGTCCCGTAGTGCCCAGGGATGTGCAGGTTAGGGTGGATTGGCCATGCTAAATTGTCCCATAGTGCCCAGGGATGTGCAGGTTAGGGTGGATTGGCCATGCTAAATTGTCCCGTAGTGCCCAGGGATGTGCGGGTTAGGGAGGATTGGCCATGCTAAATTGTCCCGTAGTGCCCAGGGATGTACAGGTTAGGGTGGATTGGCCATGCTA
>NC_057730.1:15789213-15792526 GCF_004010195.1 Chiloscyllium plagiosum
CTCTCTCTCTCTCTCACACACACACACACACACACTGGGGTACGGGCTCTCTCTCTCTCACACACACACACACACACACACACAGGGGTATGGGCTCTCTCTCTCTTTCACACTCACTGGGGTATGGGCTCGCTCTCACACACACACTGGGGTACGGTCTCTCTCTCTCTCACACACACACTGGGGTAGGCCTCAGTGTATTAGTGAGGGGCTCCCTTCCCCCTCCCCAGGCCCCATGGTTCTCACTAGGCCTCAGTGTATTAGTGAGGGGCTCTCTCCCCCCTCCCCAGGCCTCATAGCTCTCACTAGGCCTAGCTGTATTATTAGGGGGGGGTCTCTATTTGTCCCCAGGATCTTCCTTGTGAGGGAATCCAGCACCAACACAAAGGTTCTGGGGCTCCCTGCCCACCATGAAGCTTTTCCTAAATCCACGCCGAGCTTTTAATCAGGACGCTACTGGGGGAACAGTCCCAAGGAGCAAATCCACGGTCTTATTTACCTGGCTAAGGTGACGTGCTGTGCAGTTCCTCAGTGCTCACAGGTCCTGTGAAAAGACCAGAAAGGGACTCCTGTTAGTGTAACTCTGTCAGGCCTTAGTGGGTCTCTCACCCAAACTCCCTCCTCAGGCTCCATAGCTCTCACTAGGCCTCTGCGTATTAGTGAGGGGCTCTCTTTACTCCCCAGGCCCTATAGCTCCTACGAGGTCTCTGTGTATTAGTGAGAGTCTTTTGTCCATGTTCGGGCTTGCTATGGCGCTCCCCATGGCCTCATCTGAGGCTTGGTGGTTTTGTGAGGCCTCAGCGTTCCCCAGGACCCAGGAAGGGGAGCAGGCAAGTCCAGGTGCCCCCCCGCATCCCTACCTCAAACATCCAAACCAAGCTGAGGGTAACCTCTGTGATGCTTTCATTCCCCCCCCCCCCCCCCCGCTCTTCCCGGGTAGGAAGCAGACACTGAGGAGTGGCTTGACCTGAGAAACGTTCAGCACCACGAGTGAGGGGAGTGGGAGTTGGTCCTTACCCTCCTGTATCCAGATCGAGTCGGCGCAAAGGGCGGTGGTCTCAGATACTCCTCAGGAAGCTGCTCGTAGATGCCATCAGCCTGGCGCACAGGCTGAGGTGCTAGTTCCGGCCTACTGGAGTGAGGCCTCAAATCTGAATCTGGCCTACTAGGGAGAGGCCTCCAATCTGGCTCCGGCCTACTAGGGAGAGGCTTCCAATCTGGCTCCGGCCTACTAGGGAGAGGCTTCCAATCTGGCTCCGGCCTACTAGGGAGAGGGTTTGAATCTGGCTCCGGCCTACTAGGGAGAGGCCTCCAATCGGGATCCGGCCTACTAGGGAGAGGCCTCCAATCTGGCTCCGACCTACTAGGGAGAGGCCTCCAATCTGGCTCCGGCCTACTAGGGGGAGGGCTTGAATCCGGTTCTGGCCTACTAGGGAGAGGCCTCCAATCTGGCTCCGGCCTACTAGGGAGAGGGTTTGAATCTGGCTCCGGCCTACTAGGGAGAGGCCTCGGACCTGGGACAGGCCTCTGACCTTGCTCTGGCCTAGTTGGAAGAGGTGTTGATATTGACTCTGAGCGGACGGGGACAAGTCTCAGTGGTCGTGCAGGCACGCCTGGGACAGACTTCAGATCTGGCTCAAGCCTGTCAGGGACAAGCCTCAGACCTAGCTCCGACCTGCTCAGCTTGGACTTCAGAGCTCGATCCGGCCTGATGGGGACAGACCTCGGGTCTGGTTCCAATTTGCTCAGCGTGGGCCGGGGTTCTCGTTCCGGCCTGCAAGGGACCGGCTCTGGACTGCTAGGGCTAGGCCAGGGATCTGGCTCGGGCCTACTCGGCCCACATCTCGCTGAGACTCCGTACGCGTCGTCGTCCAGTTCAAGGTGGCCCTGAGTGGGGAGGCCTAGACTTCGGTGGGCGTCGGTGGCCCGAGCGCTGGGCTTGAAGAGGGCTGGGAGGTGCCCGCGGGGAGGGGCTGTGGGCACCAGGTCGCTGTGGGCAGCCTTGGCGGTTACCCCCTTGGTAGGGGAGGGACAGTAGAGGTTGCCAGGCCTGGGATCCAACTCGGAGTAGACATGGCGGCGTTCACGGCCAGCAGCCTTTGGCGGGTGGTCCTGAGGCGCTGCGTAGAGGTGGGCCTCCGCGTAGGCGTGCGCCGTCTCCATGGCGACAAGAGGCCTATCAGCAGGCTCCGTGTAGACGTGACTCCTGGCCTTGCTGACCCTCGCATAGGTCGCGGTCACCTGGCCTTGCTGACCCTCTGTGGGGCCGCGGTTCTGACTCGAAGCCTCTCTGCGTAGGCCGTGGCCTTCGGGTATCTGCCAAGGAGGAAAGGAAGATGGTGAGGGTCCCCCCTCTGGGTGGCTCAGAAACCAATCCCGCTCAGTGTTTGTACCGGGATTCCTGAGGCCTTGGCTAAGTTAACGTGGAAAACCGTTCCCGACCTGCATCCCCCCCCCCCCTGGCTCTCCGGTCATTCCCATTGGCGGCATTGCTGGCTGCCATTTCATTCAGGCCCTTATCCAGGCCACAGGCCCTTCTCCAGGCCACAGGCCTCATGAGGTAGGTCCGTGGTGTTAACTCGGGCTAAGGGCCTGTGCCCGATAGGGGGGAGCTGGTTAGCTCTGAGGCCATCGCCGAAGACACTCAGTGGCCCCTCAATGACCCTCACTGACTCCCAATGACTCCCACTGACACTCAGTGACCCACAGTGACCCAATGACACTCAGTGAATCGCAGTGACCTCGATGACTCTCAGTGACCCCAATGACCCTCGGTGACCCTCAGTGACCCATAATGACCCCCAATGGCCCTCAGTGACCCCCCCAATGACTCTGTGACTCTGACCCCCAGTGAGCCACAATGACTCCCAGTGACCCTCAGTGACCTCCAATGGTTCCCAGTGACCACCAATGACCCCCCCGTGACCCTCAGTACTCGTGGTGGCCCCCAGTAACACTCAATGACCTTTAGTGACCCCCAGGGACAGTCATGTGACTCTCACTGACCGCGAATGACACCCATTGACATCTGATCACAGCCAGGGTCTCCCAGTCACACCACTTAATCTCAAAGGTCACCCAGTGTCACCCAGTGACCGTGTACTAAGGGGGCAGTGGGTTCCCCACACACAGTGACGTTACCCGTTCCCCGTTCCCAGGGGTACCCCTTCCTCCTGCCCCTCGATGGGTGACATTCTGTCCATTAGACAGTGTCACTAGGTCCTCACCTCCTGATAGGTGGCATCGCCCAGTGTGACCCCCGTACCCCCTTCCACTGCCCGGGGACGGGCAGCGTGTGTGGGTGCGGGGTCAG
>NC_057730.1:15798226-15805936 GCF_004010195.1 Chiloscyllium plagiosum
AGTGGGGGGTGGTGAGAGTGAGGGGGTAGGGGCGGGAGAGGGAGGGGGGTAGGGAAGAGGGCGGTAGGGGAGAGGGAGGGAGGTGCCAGAGGAAGTGGTACAGGCAGGTACAGTTACAACATTTAAAAAGCATCTGGATGGGTATATGAATAGGAAGAGTTTAGAGGGATATGGTCCAAATGCTGACAAATGAGACTAGATATCTGGTTGGCATGGACGAGTTGGACTGAAGGGTCTGTATCTGTTCTCTATGTTGTATCAGTGCCAGTTGTGAACAGTGCAGTTTAATCTATTTAATTAAGAACGTTTTACAGTGTGATTCGTTACTTAGATTGTGGGATGGACAAACAATAATTAGTAACAAAATGGCACCTTAGATCTGTATTATTTCCAACATCCTCATTTTGTATTGATAATCGTGGATTTGTTCTGCGGATTGTTTTCAAATTGTTTTGCAGATTGGGTGGAACGCCAGCGAGAAAAAAACAAGTTCTATTACTATCACCGTAATTTCAGACGAGTGCCAGATTTGACGGAGTGCACTTTGGGTGATTTCCTCTGTTACTATGAGGCAGAGATGCAGTGGAGAAGAGACTAGTATGTACCTGATTACAAATTTTAAATTTCTGTTGATGTAGATTCTATAATTGGTATTTTACTGGTTATGATTTTTCTGTGAGATAGAAATCGACGTGCAAAATTATTAAAGACAATCTCTGGTGAATGCAATTATGTTCACCTTTTGCACTCATTTCCTCAAAAGTTCCCTTCCAAGCACTATTCTGACTTGAAACTATGATACCATTACTTCACAGTAGCTGAGGTCAAAATCCTTGAACTCCCTCCTTAGTAGCACTGAGTGTCCCTGTCTTCCAGGTGAGAGGAAGATATAAGAGGCAATTTTTTTACACAAAGGATGGTGCACGTATGGAATGAACTTTCTGAGAAAGTGGGGGGTGTGGCCACAATTACAACGTTTAAAAGACGTTTGGAGCAATACATGAAGAGGCAAGGTTTGGAAGGATATGGGCCAGGAGCAGGCAAATGGGACTACTTTAGTTTGGAATTAGGTTTGGCATGGACGAGTTGGACGGAAGGGTCTGTTTCTGTGCTGTATGATTCTGTGACTCCATAAGACTGCTCACTCATCACCTTATTAGAATGCACGACAAATGCTGACCTATCTAGCGAGTCCCACATCCTATTAAAGAGTAAAAACAAACAAAAAGACCTGCACTTTGATCCTCAATATGTTGGGTCAAGATTGTCTGTGTTCCACCTCAATTTTCAGATGCAGGCCTCCAAAATGTCTGCTTTTGACATTTTTGCTTGAAATCAGATTTTACTGTAGATTCTCTTGCACTCATTCAGCTACCACCTCTTGCTTTTCCATCTATCATTTATTTCTTTATCATATTTCTTATTGGCTGTCTTCGTCCATTCCCCTTCTCTCATAAAATGATTCAGCACAGAAGGAGGCTGTTGAATACTTGTACCCTGTCTGTGTATTTGACTTCCAACCCCTATTTACTCTTGGCAGACCTGCAATTCAGATAGTGTTTGGATAGAAACAAAAACAGAAATTGCTGGAAAAGCTCAGCAGGTCAGGCAGCGTCTTTGGAGAGAAACCAGAGTTAATGTTTCGGGTCCAGTGATCTTTCATCCAGTTCTGATGTTTTCCAGCAATTTCTGTTTTCGTTTCTGGTTTCCAGCATCTACAGTTCTTTCAGTGTTTAATTAGTGTTTGGGTAGAATCTGAATGGGGTAGAGCAGTAAAGGGATGTAGTGTAAGGAAAGGTAAGTGATGAAAAGCTTAATAAGAAAGAGGAGAGCACTCATCGATCATGGAGCTGAACAGCACAGAAACAGACCGTCCCTGCTGACCAGATATCCTAAGTTAATCTAGTCCCATTTGCCAGCATTTGGCCTATATCCCTCTAAACCCTTCCTATTCATAATCCCATCCGGATGCCTTTTAAATGTTGTAATTGTACCAGCCTCCACCAGTTCCTCTAGCAGCTCATTCCATACATGCACCTCTCTCTGTGAAAAAGTTGCCCCTTAAGTCCCTTTTAAACCTTTCTCCTCTCACCTTAAATCTATGCTGTCTAGTTTTGGACACTCATACCCTGAGGAAAACACCTTGGCTATTCACCCTAGCCTTGCCTGTCTAGATTTTGTAAACCTCTGTAAGGTCACCCCTCAGACCCTGACGCCTCAGGGAAAACAGCCCCCAGCCTACTCAACCTCTTCCTATAGCTCAAATTCTCCAACCCTGGCAACATCCTTTTAAATCTTTTCTGAATCCTTTCAAGATTCACAACATCCTTCCGACAGGAGGGAGCCCAGAATTACGCACACTATTCCAAAAGTAGCTTAACCAATGTCCTGTACATCAGCAACATGACCTCCTAACTCCTGTACTCAATACTCTGACCAATAAAGGCAAGCATACCAAATGTCGTCTTCACTATCCTATCTACCTGCAACCCTTTAAGTCTACCCCATTATCCATAATGTCATGTCTGATCTATCCCAGACATTAACTCCTATTCCATGCTAGTTCCTCATAACCCTCAACTCCTTGATCTTTCAAAAACTATTGACTTGCTCTTTTAAATATTCTGTGATGTAGCCTCCAGAACCCTCTTAAGTGGAGAATTCAAGACATTTCACTGCCCTTGGGAGAAGGAATTCCTTCACATATCAGTTTTAAAAGAGTGACCCCTTATTCTGTAACTATGACTCCTGATTCAAGAGCTGTCCCCCCTCTTATCGCAATCATTGTGTCAACATCTCTCCTGTCGAGTCCCTCAGAATCATTTCTGTTTCATTAAGAGCAGCTCTTACTCTTCAAAACTCTCCTGAATAAAGCCACAAACAAAAACAGAAATTGCTGGAGAAACTCAGCAGGTCTGGCAACATCTGTGGAAAGAAAGCGGAGTTTACATTTCAAGTCCGGTGACTGTTCTTCACGACGTGCTATCCCATCTATTTTTCTTTCATCAGCACATTTAGATGCATTCTGCCCCTGCGTTACTGATATGGATAGTAAATAATTGAGACTTTAGGACTGATCCTTGTGCCACTCTATTAGCTATATCATTTCAACCTGATAAAGACCCAGTGCATCTGTCTTCTGCGAGTAAACTAACTCTCAATCCATGTTAATGCGTTACCCCCACCCCTCAGTACCGTGAGCCCTTATCTTGTGCAACAACCTTTTGTATTGCACTTTATTGAGTGCCTTCTGGAAATCCAAATGCATTCTGTTTCCTGGTTCCCCTTCATAAACTCCACATATGTCCTCAAAGAACTCTAGAAAACTTTTCAAACAAAATTTCCCTATCACAAAGCCGTGTTAACTCTAATTGCATTAAACTTTCCTAACCATCTAGCTCTTTCTTCCTTAATGATGGAGTCGAGCATTTTTCCAGCAACAGACTTTGAGTCTAATTGGCCTATATTTACTGCATTCTATCTGTCTTCCTTCTTGAACAGAAATGACGCATTAGGCATTTTCCATTGGACTTGAACCCTCCTGTGATCCAGTGAGTCCTGGAATATTTTGGCCAATGTTTCCAGTTTCTCTGCAGCCAGTTCCTTTGGATGTGGGCCATCAGGTCCTGGTGGTCAGCATCACGCTGGTTTTCTTTCCAGTTGCACAAACCTGTGAGGTTCAGGTGCTGCAGTGACTCCTCAGTTGGAAGTCAATGCCATGATCAGGATTGATACACCCATTGCAGAACGTCGAACTGGCTGCATGCATGCACAGCCCTACAGCTTAGAGGGAACAATGCTGATGTCTATCATTAATCCCGTTATTTGTCAAATACATTGTCTTTGATAGAGACTGTTCTATCAACAAGATCTTTCCTCACATTAGCACCTTTCTTATCAGTTATCTTTATAATATTTATATGCTCTTTGCCATGAAGACCAATGTAAAATGTTGTTCTAAATAATCCACCATTTCCCTATTCTGTTTTTGATTCCCTGCTTTCAACGTCCCCCGGTCCCATGCTTGCTTCAGCTTTTATTTATCCATTGTGATATCGTGGTTGCAGCATTTATTACCCATCCCTAATTGCCTTTGGAAAGGTGGTGGTGAACTGCCTTCTTGAATTGCTGCATTTCACGTACTGCAGGTTGGCCCTCCGTGTCCTTGAAGGGGAAATTTCAAGGATTTTGACCCAGCAAAGGAACAGTGATACATTTGTACAAAAGGGTGGTGAGCAGCTTGGAGGGGATTGTGCAGGTTGTGGCATTCCAGTGTAACTACTGTCCTTGACTTTCTAAATGGTGGAGGTTGTGTGTTTGGAAGGTGTTATCCAAGAAACCTTGAAGAATTTCATTAAAAATCACACATCACCAGTTATAATCCAACACATTTATTTGGAAGCACTAGCTTTTGGAGCACTGCTCCTTCATCAGATTTATAACCACCTGACGAAGGAACAGCATTCCGAAAGCTAGTGCTTCCAAATAAATGTGTTGGACTATAACCTGGTGTTGTGATTTTTAAACTTTGTACAGCCCAGTCCAACACCTGCACCTTCAAATCTTGAAGAATTTCTGCAGTGCATCTCGTAGGTAGTGCCATACTGCTGCCACTAAATATCAGTGGTTAAGGTGGCAAAATACATCAAGATAAGATTAGAACTGAGACAATATGCATTTCTGGAATGGCTGAACAGGCCGAGACTTTTTTCTTTCTGTCGACAAGAGAATGCAGTGGAATGACCTGATTGAAGTTCTGTCAGTTTTCTGAAGGTTGTAATAGATTTCACTCATCTGACAGAAGCTTATTTTTCAGTATTTGCCAAGACTGGAATCTCTGAATCAGCAGATCTTTTGCTGTCAAACAGTAGTACTTCCATTTTATTGGTTTGAGTAAACTTGCACTTTCTGTTTTGCAGCAAGGTTGATCAGGAAATTATAAAAATTCTTCAGGAGCGTCTGAGGGCCTGTCAGCAGAGGGAAGGGCACAGCTATGTACAGAATTGTGCTAAGGAGCTCGAACAATTCAAGCAGGGAGCAAAAGGCTACCAATCAAGATGTAAGTCATATTTGAAGACTAATAATTTGTGTAATGTTATGATCAGTTTAGTGTGTAGTAAAGAAAATTGAACTGCATCTTATCTAACAACTCCTTTTAAGCATTTGTTAAGCACTCTTGCATCAGAATCTGAATGTTCTGGCTTCCAGCTCAAATTGTGCACAATAATCACGTCTGACACATCAGTGCAATATTGAGGGAGTGTTGCACATTCAGAAATTCTATCTTCAAGGTAAGTTATAAAATTGAGCCCCGTCTTCCTCCTCCATCCAAATAAATGCATCATTTACTGCTCAAATTACATCACAAAAACATTATCCGAGTACTGCATGTGGAACCTGTTGTGCAAGCTAGCTGCTATGTATCCTTTGTGAGGTAGATAAATGTTGTATTTCTTAATAAGGACATCTTTCGATGAACAAAAACATGGGATGCGGTTGTGTTTGCATAAAATCACATTGAGGTGGATGAACCTTGCTGTTGATTTGCAGTCTAATTTACTACTTTTCTTTTTGCAGATGGTGACTTGGGAGCTTATGCTAGTGGCAGAAAGTGTCTAATGAAACAGAAACATCGAATGATTGAGGAGAGGGAGCAGGCAGCATCTGAAGCATGAACAGGTCCCACCAGAAAGTGATGTTCTTTCAAAATTACTTTTATGACAAACTGTCATCTATAATGTATAGTCTGAATGTGTTCAAATTGTTAAATGCTATATTTCACATGAATGTGACTCCAGCATACGGAACCTTATAAAATAACATGCCATAACTTATAATCTGTTTTGTCCTTTCTTGTGCTTGCTGGATAAAACAAGATTCTTACAACATTGTTAATTAAAAACCTTTGAGAGAAAGTGAGGGCTGCAGAGGCTGGAGATCAGAGCTGAAAATGTGTTGCTGGAAAAGCGCAGTAGGTCAGGCAGCATCCAAGGAACAGGAGAATCGACGTTTCGGGCATAAGCCCTTCTTCAGGAATGAGGAAAGTGTGTCCAGCAGGCTAAGATAAAAGGTAGGGAGGAGGGACTTGGGGGAGGTGCTTTGGAAATGCAATAGGTGGAGGGAGGTCAAGGTGAGGGTGATAGGCCGGAGTGGGGTGGGGGCGGAGAGGTCAGGAAGATGATTGCAGGTTAGGAAGGCGGTGCTGAGTTCGAGGGATTTGACTGAGACAAGGTGGGGGTAGGGGAAATGAGGAAACTGGAGAAATCTGAGTCATCCCTTGTGGTTGGAGGGTTCTCAGGCAGAAGATGAGGCGCTCTTCCTCCAACCGTCGTGTTGCCATGGTCTGGCGATGGAGGAGTCCAAGGGCCTGCATGTCCTTGGTGGAGGGGGAGTTAAAGTGTTGGGCTTACGGGTGGTTGGGTTGGTTGGTCCGGGTGTCCCAGAGGTGTTCTCTGAAACGTTCCGCAAGTAGTCGGCCTGTCTCCCCAATATAGAGAGGTCACATCGGGTGCAGCGGATGGAATAGATGATGTGTGTGGAGGTGCAGGTGAATTTGTGGCGGATATGGAAGTGTCCCTTGGGGCCTTGGAGGGAAGTAAGGGGGGAGGTGTGGGCGCAAGTTTTGCATTTCTTGCGGTTGCAGGGGAAGGTGCCGGGAGTGGAGGTTGGGTTAATGGGGGGTGTGGACCTGACGAGGGAGTCACGGAGGGAGTGGTCTTTTCGGAACGCTGATAGGGGAGGGAGGGAAATATATCACTGGTGGTGGGGTCCGTTTGGAGGTGGCGGAAATGGTGGCAGATGATACGTTGTACATGGAGGTTGGTGGGGTGGTAGGTGAGGACCAGTAGGGTTCTGTCTTGGTGGCAGTTGGAGGGGCGGGGCTCAAGGGCGGAGGAGCGGGAAGTGAAAGAGATGCGGTGGAGGGCATCGTCGACTACATCTGGCAGGAAATTGCGGTCCTTGAAGAAGGCCATCTGGGTTGTACGGTTTTGGAACTGGTCCTCCTGGGAGCAGATGTGGCGGAGACAAAGGAATTGGGAATATGGGATGGCGTTTTTACAGGGGGCAGGGTGGGAGGAAGTGTAGTCTAGGTAGCTGTGGGAGTCGGTCGGTTTATAGTAGATGTCCATGTTGATTCGGTCACCCGAGATAGAAATGGAAATGTCTAGGAAAGGGAGGGAGGAGTCTGAGACGGTCCAGGTGAATTTGAGGTCAGGGTGGATGGTGTTGGTAAATTGGATGAACTGTTCAACCTCCTCATGGGAGCACGAGGCAGCGCCGATACAGTCATCGATGTAGCGGTGGAAAAGGTGGGGGGTGGTGTCAGTGTAGCTGCGGAAGATGGACTGTTCCACATATCCTACGAAGAGGCAGGCATAGCTGGGGCCCATGCTAGTGCCCATGGCTACTCCTTTGGTTTGGAGGAAGTGGGAGGATTGGAAAGAGAAGTTGTTCAGGGAGAGGACCAGTTCAGTCAATCGAAGGAGAGTGTCAGTAGAAGGGTACTGGTTGGTACGGCAGGAAAGGAAGAAGTGGAGGGCTTTAAGTCCTTGGTGATGGGGGATGGAGGTGTACAGGGATTGGATGTCCATGGTGAAGATAAGGCGTTGGGGACCGGGGAAGCGAAAATCATGGAGGAGGTGGAGGGCATGGGTGGTGCCCCGAACGTAGGTGGGGAGTTCTTGGACTAAGGGGGACAGGACCGTGTCG
>NC_057730.1:15805962-15847449 GCF_004010195.1 Chiloscyllium plagiosum
TGGATGGTCTGGGAGATGATGGTTTGGTGGTGGGAGGTGGGGTCATGGTCAAGGTGGCAGTAGGAGGTGGTGTCCGCGAGCTGGCGTTTAGCCTCAGCGGTGTAAAGGTCGGTGCGCCAAACTACAAGGGAGGCACGGTAGTAGTTTGGCGCCCCTCCAACCGCCACCAGGACAGAACCCCACTGGTCCTCACCTACCACCCCACCAACCTCCATGTACAACGTATCATCCACCATCATTTCCACCATCTCCAAACTGACCCCACCACCAGTGATATATTTCCTTCCCCTCCCCTATCAGCATTCCCAAAAGACCACTCCCTCCGTAACTCCCTCGTCAGGAGATCACTCCCTCCGTGACTCCCTTGTCAGATCCACACCCCCCATCAATCCAACCTCCACTCCCGGCACCTTCCCCTGCAACCGTAAGAAATGCAAAACGTGCGCCCACACCTCCCCCCTTACTTCCCTCCAAGGGACATTTCCATATCCGCCTCAAATTCACCTGCACTTCCACACATCATCTATTCCATCCACTGCACCCGATGTGGCCTCCTCTATATTGGGGAGACAGGCCGCCTACTTGCGGAACGTTTCAGAGAACACCTCTGGGACACCTGGACCAACCACCCCGTAGCCCAACACTTTAACTCCCCCTACCACTCCACCAAGGACATGCATGTACTTGGACTCCTCCATCGCCAGACCATGGCAACACAACGGTTGGAGGAAGACCGCCTCATCTTCTGCCTGGGAACCCTCCAACCACAAAGGATGAACTCAGACTTCTCCAGTTTCCTCACTTCCCCTCCCCCCACCTTGTCTCAGTCAAATCCCTCGAACTCAGCACCGCCTTCCTAACTGCAATCATCTTCCTGACCTCTCTGCCCCCACCCCACTCCGGCCTATCACCCTTACCTTGACCTCTCCCCACCTATCGCATTTCCAAAGCCCCTCCCCCCTACCTTTTATCTTAGCCTGCTGGACACAATTTCCTTATTCCTGAAGAAGGGCTTATGGCCGAAACGTCGATTCTCCTGTTCCTTGGATGCTGCCTGACCTGCTGCGCTTTTCCAGCAACACATTTTCAGCTAATTAAAAACCTTGCTGACTTGGTCTGAAGATGTGGTCAACTGGTCTCTGAAATGGCTCAGCAAGCCATTTCAAAAGCAATGAGGGTCGGAATCAAAAGTAGTCCTTTTCAGTAAGAATGAAGAAAACACCAAGGGGAAACAAGATACCACACCACATCAAATGCTGGAGTTCATGACAATAATACTTGTCATATTCAACAAAAAACATCAGTCTGTCATAGTTGGGTAAGCTTTTCTGTAGAGCTATCCAATTAGTTCCACACTCTTGTCCTTCAGATTGTACTTTACAGAATTGAACTGTTGCCTCCACCTTTTCACACAGTGCAAAACTAGTGTTGCTGCCAGTTCTTTTGCTAATTGCCTTAAATCTACAGTCAGAATCCCAAGTGTAGTTAGGTGACATTTGGCCCCTCAAGTCTGCACTGACCGACCGAACAGTACCTCTGCTGCCCCCATCCTCATAACACTGCATTTACCTTGACTACTCCAGCTGGCCTGCACATTACATGGAAATTCAACATAGCTTGGCCAGTGCAATGCATTCTGCCTTCAAAGCTGTATTCAAGTGCCAAGTGAGAGATATCTGAATGGGTACATGAAGAGGAAAGGTTGGGAGGGATATGGGCCAGAAGCAGGCAGGTGGGACAAGTTTGTTTTGGGATTATGTTCAGCATGGACCGGTTGGACCAAAGGGTCCATTTCCATGCGCTATGATTCTATAATAGTTCTCTTAATACTAACTCAAGGGCAACACTACCGAGCAACCAGTTTAGAAAAGCAACAAAAATACAAGTGGCTGAAAAAACTCAGCACGTCTGGCAGCATCTGTGCAGAGAAATCAGAGTTAACATTCCAGGTCTAGTGATCCTTCCTCTGAGAAAGGGTCACTGGATCCAAATATAGCCCCTCACCAGCATCCCATCCCAACCCAAAACAATAAACACAAGATTATGCAACAGATTTTTATTTCATTCTTTGCATAAATGCTTTATGTTGCTGGAGCAACAGCTGACTGGGACCTTTGAACAGACACACGGGTGTGGGTTTTGGCCAGATGATCAGTGAATTCCTAAAAGGAAGTAAGGAAAAAGAACTTTAGAACAAGTTTTGAAATATAAAATGCATACTTTAAACATTGGGTAACAGGCCAGTAGCATATTAAATAATCTAGGTTAGAGATTCTCAACCTGGAAATCTAACCCCCTTACAACATCAACCAAAATAAACAATCAGAAAAAGTGAACTAATTGAACAAGCTCCAAGTACAAGCTTCTGAAGTAGAATAGTGTCTAGACTCTTCAGCACACCTGGAAGCTAGCCAAAGTGAATGGGCAGAAGCATGACATTCAGTGGCTTTGGACTTTCATTCAGGAGCTGCTGGAGCAATAGACTGGCCACAGCACACCCAGTCTTACCGAGAAGTCTTTATTCAGATCTCAAAAAAATGGGAAGGAGGTTCTAAAATAATGGAAAATCAAGCAAACTTTAAATTCTATTGTCAAGGTTTTTTAAGTTGGAGAAACAAAAAGACTTTTTCCTGAAGGTGAATATATTTCAGGTCAGTTCAGCTCACTGAAACATTAGTCAACAAATGATCAATATTTCTATCAAACTGCATGCCGGTGTGGCCACACAGCAGTCAAGAAGTGGTGGCACAATGACAAAAATGGCCATTCACAGAAATGAAATTTGCAGAGAAGATTGCAGACGATACATTCTGAGACATTCACAACAGGTTTAAGTAGATTGTTTTGTTTGTGTGAAACAAATCTTTCTCCCAATCAGCACACAGTATCATGAATGCATCAACAACCTCATTTCCCTCACATCATCACAAATTTTGACAAAATCACTGTACAGATAACCAAAGGGTTATTTGTAGTTTTTTTGGACGTGGGGGCAGTTAACACAAGCAAGATGGGAAACACTATTCTAGAGCTCAGAACATAAGCCACTTATTTTCACCAGCAGTGATGCAATGAAAATCTACAGGAATGCAGAGATCTCAGACAGTTTATGGGACTAGAGGTGGTTACATATACAGAAATGGTCTAAGCAACCACTGGAGTGTTTTCAAAACCAGTTCCAGTAACAAGATTCACACTAGAAAAATAATGGTGCCTGGAATCCGATGAAAGTCTCCATAAAAAGCAAAGGCATCAGAGGGTTCCAATGAAATTAAGCTAAGTAGTTACTCAGTAAAAGTTAGACAATTAATACAGTTAACAACGCCCTCCCCCAAACAGTTAACCAACTTTTAAATCCCAGACCCCTCACAACACCTTCATGAGGACACCATTTGGACGGCCCAGAAAATTAAATATGAGCTTTAAAATCACCACTAAACAGCTTTCCAGACTGAGCTCGATTTGCATCATATGTTTAACCCAAGCTTGCACCCTACCCATCCAGTATCCTGTCACCATATTCCCTCGTATCCATCTGGGACCCTAACCTCCCAGCATTTTTAAGATCACAATTACCTTAAGTACTCACTCTCAATAGAAGCTGTCAAAATGGCTCTCTGTTGTGAAAAGGGGGCCGTGGTTTTCCTCTCTCTGACAGTTTTGTGCCAGAATAGAATGTCAAGAGTGGAAGTACGGCTCTTTTGTTAGGGAACCCTTTTCAGAATCTCCCTCTTTTTGTAAAGGAAGGGCCAGAGTAGCAACTTTTAAGATTGCCATTAACTGGAAAATCTGGCCCAGTACAGTTGAGTGGCTAACTAACTTCAAAATTATGTTACCAGAGGTGGGTAGAGATTTTTCCCTATAACAGGACTGAAAACATTGTGCCTCAGAAGCCAAAAAGGTTGAGAGCTCCAGACACAGATGATATGGTGTAACAGTTGAGATAACATAAAAGCAAAAAATTGTGCCAAATTTCTAAATCATATCATAGTTCCAAGAAAACACAATTAATTTCAGCTTTCAAACCTGGTATGGGGCCTTGGTAAACACAGTCTCCTTCCACAGATCCGGGGTCAGATAGCTGTAGGTCTTTGAGATGGCATCAAATGTTGCTTTAGCTGTAGACAAACAAAACAGTACATTACAGGAGAAGGACAACATCTTTTAGTTTACAAAATGAAATTGCCAAACCTGTTGAGCTTCAAATGGAACAGGTAAACTACGCAGAAGGTCTACCTGCCGTGCAGTGCTCCATTTTTCTCTCTCTCTCTTAATTTGCCAAATACACCACCATCAGGTTAATTGAGCAGAGCTGAGAGAATTCAACAGTATTTTGGAAAATTTATAAAACCAAAGCACCAAGTGAAAACCTTTGTCTGTCCACTGGAGGTAGAAACCTAACTTACCAAAGTTGCCCAGTGTGGCCGTGCAGCCTCTGGCAGAGGTGTAGCAATCGTCAATACCAGCCATCTGTAGTAGTTTCTTGGGGACTGGAGCTGAGACAATACCAGTACCACGTGGAGCAGGGATCAGACGCACCAAGACTGAACCACAACGCCCAGTCACCTGGAACGTTAAGGTATTGTTACAGTGTGTTGTCAATACATCATAAAATTAGTTCTCCACAAATAAAAGTGATGAAAATCTTTCTCTGACTTAAACTACAAGACACTGTATAAGACTGGCTGTTCAAACTTCAAGCAATTCCCATCAATGCAGAACCAAATATCACACAAACGTAACAGTACTTTCACTGACATGTAAATCTTCCTATGATTGGGTAACTCGTACACATCAATATGCTGATGCAGCCGAAATGATTGTGCAATACTGGCTGTAGTTAATACTCTTTCTAAGAGTCAGCACTAAAATTAAATCTCCTTTAACTGAAACCAATTATTCAATTGTATTTGTACTTGCCTTGCATGGTACAGTGTGGGGTTTTCCAATTTTGTTACCCCAGTAACCCCTCCTTACAGGAATGATTGACAGCTTGGCCAGAATGATAGCTCCACGAATTGCAGTGGCTACTTCCTTCGAGCATTTGACGCCCAATCCAACATGTCCATTATAGTCACCAATTGCAACAAAAGCCTAAAATGTTTTAAGAATAACATTAAAACTCCATATAAGTCAAGGAAATTCACGTAGAATAAAGGTGATGGGAACTGTCCATAGCCAGACAGAAAGTTTACCTTAAATCTTGTGCGTTGACCAGCACGGGTTTGCTTTTGTACGGGCATGATCTTGAGAACCTCGTCCTTCAAGGCTGATCCCAGGAAGAAGTCAATTATTTCAGATTCCTACAATACAGAAAATGTGTATACAAGTCTATTGTTGAGTAGATTACAGAAGCTGATTGATCCACTCAATCTAATTAAATCATCAATATTACCTTGATAGGAAGGGAGAAGAGATAAATTTCTTCCAGACTTTTGATTTTCATATCTTTTACCAAACGGCCAAGTTTAGTTACAGGCACCCACTGTGGAAGGGGGAGAAAAGGCAACATGCATCAGGACTTGTGCCAAAATAATTTATTTTGTGGTTTTAATAATGCAAAACCTATTAGAAGAAATGGTAATGTGCATCTTACCTCCTTATCTTCAGCCTTTCCACCACGAGCACCACGACCCCTGCCACGTCCCCGCCCACGGCCTCGGCCCCGCCCACGGCCACCAGAGCCGAAGCCACCGCGGAAGCCTCCTCTACCACCGGCGTCGTCCGCCATTTGCTACGAATATAAAATCAAAACCTTACATCACAATACACACATTTTTGGAAGCACTTAGTAATCCTAATATCTGACTCAGTTGCTGTTCAAATTACGTTGTGCTGCTTCCATAGCGCAGGGATCAAGGAAAGTTGCACTTGCACAATAACATTTAAATCATTCTTTTCCAACTTTACTAGAGTAAATTACAGCCAGTCATGTTTTGTGTTAATGGAGGACTATCATCTTGCCAAAGAAAATAACCTTTTCTTTGGACCATCTCAATCTTGGAAACTTCATTTCCTCTAAATGTGTTCTCCCTGAAAGGGTGGTGAAAACAGATCCAAAACTAATTTTCACTGGGAAAATAGAAATGCTGCAGAGGAATGGAATCAATGTGCAAGGGTCAAAGAACATAAGAACTAGGAGCAGGAGTACGCCATCTGTCCCTTCAAGCCTGCTCCACCATTCAGGAAGATCATGGTTGTATTTTTGTGGCCTCAGCTCTCCTCTCCTGCCCTCTCAGCATAATCCTTAATTCCTTTACTGTTCAAAACAAAAATCTATCTTAGCTTTAAAAACATTTACTGAAGTAGTGTCAACTACTTCACTGGACAGGGAATGCCACAGATTCACAAGCCTCTGGGTGAAGAACTTCCTACTCAATGCAGTTTTAAATCCGCTCCCCCTAATTTTGAGGCTATGCCCTCTTGTCCTAGTTTCACCCACCAGTGGAAACATCTTCTCTGCCCTCTATCCTATCTACTCCCCCCACTGTAATTTTCTGATAAGATTCCCCTTCATTTTTCTGAATTCCAATGAATATTACCCCAGTCGACTTGGTCTCTTTTCATAAGCCAACCCCCTCAACTCCGAATCAACCTAGTGAACCTCCTCAACAGCCCCTCTTGTGCCAGTACATTCCTTCTCAACTAAGGAGACCAAAGCTGCATGCAGAACTCCAGGTGTGGCCTCAACAGCACGTTGTACAGCTGCAATATGACCTTCCCGCTTTTAAATTCAAAGATTCAATGAATTCATGCTTTGCACTGATCATTCCACTCAGCTTTTATTGATAACACCGCAATTTATACATTCCCTTTCACAACATTCCAAAATTACTACCAGTAAACTTGTTAAATTTTAGTCGCGTTTCGGGTAAAAGCCCAGCATCGGGGACATTCCTGATGAAGAGCTTTTGCCCAAAACTTCAATTTTCCTGCTCCTTGGATGCTGCCTGACCTGCTGTGCCACACCCTTGACTGATTTCCAGCACCTACAGCCCTCACTTTCACCTAGTTAAATTTTAGTCAGTTTTAATCAGGAAATGCAGCAATTTGTAAAGCCAGTGGTGAGGTAATGACGGTACAAACTCTTGCACTGCTGGTTAAGAGATAAATAAAGGTAAAGTCGCTATACTCCTACCAGACAATAGAGCTGTTCTTCATTAGAGTGGTGGTTTAACCAGAGGTTCACCACACCTCAGGCGAGGAGAGGTTGAGGACAGTAGTCCTTTACGGTAACCTCAGGAATAAATATTGGCCAGACAGGGGCAAGGTCAACCCACTGTTTTGCAGGGTGAAGCCATGAAATTCACTGTGGAAGCTGTAAGGCCTCAATTCAATCTCATCTGGGAAAAAGAGCACCTCATATGATGTGCTGAACATACTGAATTCAAGTCCCTGAGGCAAGACCACCAACACAGAGAAACCTACAACTCTTATGTATCTATAAACTACCACTCTGCTGAGTATAAGATATCTTTTTATTTATGGTCTCTACTTACTGAAAAACAGAACTCTTCGACAGACGTTAAAGCAGATCAGGCAAACAGCAGCCAATGGCATGATGACACTATTCTTGGACTGGGTTTCTGTAATCTAGGATTCGTGATCCTGACTGAATTTATCATCTTTCACACATGTTGTAGAGGAAGGATTGCAGTTCCAGAATTAATGCTCTTGCAGGCTGCGGTATTCCCTCCAATACCACTTACACATCAAGAGTATTGTACAGAGTTTTGGTGCCATACCTCAGGAAGGATGTACTTGCCCTAGAGCGTGTTCACAGGACATTCACAAGAATGGTCTCAGTCAATGAAAAGCTTCGCACATGAGAAACGTTTTGAGGTCGCTTGATCTTTGGTGGTTTAGAAGGATGGGGGAGGGAGGGATCTAACTGAAACATACTGAATAGCCTGGATAGAGTAGATGTTGGGAAGATATTTCCATTGGTCAGAGAGACTAGCACCTAAACAGAGTTAAGGTGAAACTTCAGCCAGGGAGCAGAGAATCTGTGGAATTCACTGCCACTGAAAGCTGTGGAGACCAGGTCATTGTGTGTACATTTAAGACTGAGATAGATGTGTGTCAAGGGTCACTGGGAGAAAGCAGGAGGACAGAGTTGAGAAATCTATCAGCCATGACTGAATGGCAAAGCAGGCTCAATGGCCTGATTTCTGCTCCTGTGTGTTACGGTCTGCCTCCTGCAGCGCCCCAGGGTTGTTAAGCTGCAGGGCCCGACTCCATGTGAGTGGCCGAGCATTAATGGCAGAGCCCGCCACCCTCATCCCACTCCGGACCAGACAGGTGAACCTTACCGTAAGGATTCACTCACTACAATCCGGCTCCACCCGAGAAAATGGGGCCGGGCCGCGGAGCCACTAGAACACCACACACCACCCCCACCCCAAACCTGCTCATATTATGAACTTCTTTCACGTTAAATGAAGACAATATCCGCATGACCAATTTTATAAGGATCAGGTAGGTACCCGGCCGTCTCTGCCGGAGCTGCTGTGAAGAGGATGGCTGAGATATTTAACCGATTGCGGACACTCCGAACCGCCATTACTTACGTGATAATTCTCAAAAAGAAGGCCGAAGGCTGTCTGCGCAGGCCTTTTAAAGACTCCGGGATCTCGCGATAGGATGTGAGGAGACCCTGGACCGAGCATATATCATTATGTTAACGTTCAGGCAGCGCTTTCTTATCTGTGTTATTCAGATTAAGGGCTTATCGGCTGGCTTTGAAGCCCCGAACCGAGTATATACAATTACTTTGACTATTGAGAAGCAGCTTGTTGATTGTATTATTCAGGTTCAGGGTTGAACAGTTCGCTTTTATAAAAGCCACCGTTGCCACCCTTTCCCGCGGCATAGGAAGAGTGTGTGACCATGTGAGGTATGTGTTTAAATTGTAATATTAAATTATAATTGTGAAACTAGCTCTTAAATGGCCTGGCACGATAATCCACTTCAACTGGAAGATTTAAAAGTTTGTTTTTGGGGTTTATAAATCTGAACCTTAAATTATTTTGATTCTAATATTTTTGCCTTTATTTAAAATCACAAACTACAGTTTCAGTTTTAAAATTGCTCGGTTGCCTCCACGTTAAAGTGTTCGAGATCATAATCTTTAACTGGAAAATGCAGAACCTGTAAAATATTGAGATCAGGTGTTAAAACTAAAAAAAATTAGGTTTCTAATATGTGTGACGTATAAAGTTAATGTAATTACCAGCTAGAGTTTTGTATTAATTTACTTTTGGAATTGCTGTCACTGGTATTTATAGGTTACTAATAACCTGGTTCAGCAGTTGGGAACACGTGTTGTATACTGGATGGGTATAGTGACTGGCACACTGAAAATTACCTATGGCACTGCCAATTACCATGGGTAAGATTAGTGTGCCTACATTAAATGGTACACTAAAGCTTATTGCCTACTTTTGTTGTTTGTGGTCAATAAAACCCGTGTGCCAATAAATTTTAATTGAACCTTTTAAAAGGTGTAGTTGTTTGCAATGTCCACTTTCAAAAATGACTATTTGCAGGCAGTATTCTAGACTGTGTACTGTGATTTTAATCTTACGCTTGGTTATAGGTGTTGTGCAGTCCAGAGAATTAAATATGGCATCAGATGGGTGACCAGACTTGAAAAGCACACACTGAAGACAAGAATGAAAAGTCACGGTAGTATGTACTATCCCAACTACACAAAGCTGATCAAGCCTCCATCAGCTGCACCTTTCAAACCTATGATCTCCATATAAACTTGAGATAACTAGAAGGTTTTTTCTCCTAATCACACTGAAGGAACAATTCCAAATTAGACACTTTCTGGAATTTGAAATATTAACTTCTTTACTAGCATAATGGGTATTACCTGCAGCTGCTGTAGTTAAATTCAGAATAGGCAATGTAAGAGTATTCTGTGAAATGAAAGAGTTCCTCTGTTTATGTTTAATCGAATAGGCAGTAGTTCATGAGCTACTGAAATGCAAGTCCCAAATAAGTCAAAACCGTAGGATAACTGTTAGTTTATTGGAATAGAAACCACAAGATGTAGGAGCAGAAGTAGGCCAGTCATTCAGCCTGTCCAGTCATCTCTGAAAAGTAGATCTCATGGCTGATCAGATAACCCTCAACTCCATTTTGCCTTCCCCAATTTAAAAACCTGTCTGGTCTATAGAGTCCTCTAACACACTTAATGACCAAACCTGGACCACTCTCAGGCGTAAAGAATTCTGAAGATTCACCACCCTCAAGAAATCCTTATGCCATAAAATGGCCATCTACTCTCCCACAAGAGAGAGAATCGCTTTTCTGCATCTACATGGCCAAGTGACCCAAGAATTTTGTTTCTCTGGAGTACAGGTCCAAATATATTCAGCATCTCAAGACTGTCCCACCACATCCTGGATCAGCCTTCTGGAACCTTCCCTGCACTAGTGCCAATAGCAGGTTCGTTCTTTAGCCAAGGGGACCAAAACTTCACAGTATTCAAGACATTGTCACAGTATTTTGTTTTAGATTGACCTCCATCTTCCATTTCCTTCCTCAATAGCTGAAGTTGTACACTAGCTTTTGAGAATTTTTACATGGTTTCTGCAGTTTAATATTCAGTACCTCATTTTCCCATAGTTTACTTCATCTGCCAAGTTTTTGCTGACTCTGAGCCAGTCTATATCCCCCCCTGCAGGTTGTCATCCTTACCACTTGTCTTCCCACCTATATTTGGGTCATCTCCAAACTTAGCTACACTACATTCCCTATCAGTGTCAGTGTCAAAGTCAATAAAATTTATAGTGAACAAACTGATCATTTCAGCTTGGTTGCAGGCATATCATTTGACTAGATTTTTATAAATGAACTCCTGTTTCATGAACAATGTTTAACAAATATTGAACATTTAGATAAATTAAATGCTGATTCTTTATTTCAAAGTCTACAGACATAGAAAAGTCAAATAACTTGGTGCTGCAAATTTAAAAAGTATAAAGTTGAATAACAATTACACTGTGCTAATAGGACAGTAGAATCAGGTAGACAGCTTAAGACTCAGTTACTGACCCCCAAAAAGCAACTTTGCCATTGGCTAGAATTACTTTTATTTCCTCCCCATTATTTTAAAAATTTCAATTCAATTTTTTAAATTCATCAAAAGTTCTACTGCCCTTTTAACTGAGTGACAGGATATAAAATATTACAAGATTTTAGGTAAAAAAGTTAAATCTAGTGGTAAAAGCACACCAACAGGAAATTGATGCTGCTTCAGCTTTCTCTTTCAGGTTTCCTTTTATTAGCTATTGGGACCTCAACTCCAGTTGGAGTGATAAATGAAATTTGAGTACTGTTACACCTTTTTCACATGTGTTTTGGACTTGTATCATGCATTTCATGAAATGCAAAAGAAATAAAACTATTAAAAACAGGATTGCATACTGGTGAATTTGAATTCATGATTCGGTTTGATTCTAGTGAAAACTTATTTGTTCATCACAACATAAATCTGATTTTCAATGCAAAAATGATTGATTGGAAATTCAGAATAGTCTGATGCACCTGAGTTTTTTCCATTAAGATGTAGACTAAATTCTAGATTTAGAAGAATTTTAACATTCAAAATAGTAAGAGGAGCAGAAATGATATAGTATACTTTGAGCCCATAACTGAAACCTAACCGGGTCACAACAGTTAGAGGGAGGGGGTTCCAGATGAGAGTCTTATTCTATATCGGGCCTGCACTATACCTTGTTCATCATTGGAGAACTAACGTACTCGTGGCAGTTCTAGATACAAGTTAATCTGCATTTACTGACTTACAGCTATTAAGTTTCTCAAGTATATTGCAGCATTAATTATAGAAATAAGCAAAAACATTTAAAGTGTTATAACTGGTGCAGGTTTTCCATCTTAGCAATCATCCCATTAAAAGGCACCACATTCAGTGTGGCTGGCTGTGCTGTCTTCTGGATAGTAATCGGAGGTTGTTGCGCTTCCACATAGCCTTTCGCCACCTAAAAAGTAGGAGAAATAAGTAGGGATTAAATTTAAGGTTTACAGTAATTGATTTAATTAGGATTGGTGGGCAGAAGGCAAAGTAAAGATGGAATTTAAAATATTTAAGTTACCTAAAAGTACACAAGTTATGGAAAATTGGAATTTCACTGGCATTTTTCCATTTGGAATTTTACAACACTCTTCCCATTAGAGATTTTTTCTTTGTATCTCCTTATACTTTCAGAGAAACACGCCCTTAAGAAGTCTTCTCCCATTAAGTAGCAGCACTAGTTCACAGCAGTAAATGAGTACACATATGAAACAAATGGCTTTTGAGCCAATAACTTCCAGAAAACAAACCTAAGCATCAAAAGTCTGACTTATTCCTGTCAGCCTTACAGCTGGGGCATGTGTTCACTGATTTAATAACTATCAGGGGGAAACATTAATTAGGAATCAGTGAGAATTACAGATACATCATAGATTAGCCGCAGATTTTAACTAAATCAAGACAGTACTTAGCTCAAGGATGCAATGGCCTAGTAGTATTCCCATTAGACTATTAATCCAGAAGCTAATCAAATGTTCTGGGGACCTGGATTCAAATCCCATCATGGCAAGTGATTGTCAGTGTTAGACCCTTCATTCCAGAGATTCTTGATGGAAATTGAATTCAGTAAAACCATTCTGTTGTCAGAAAAAACATCTGGTTCATTAACATCTTCAGGGAAGGCAATCTATTATCCTGACTGGATCTGGCCCACAAGAGGCTTCAAAACCACAGCAATATGGTTGACTCAACTGTCTGTAGGCAATAAATGCTAGCCAGAGACATTTATATCCCATGAAGGGTGGTTTGGTGATTAGCACTGCTGCCTCTCCCCCAGCACCAGGGTCCCAGGTTCGATTCCAGCCTCTGGCGACTGTGGAGTTTGCACATTCTCCCCATGTCTGTGGGGTTTCCTCTGGTGCTCCGGTTTCCTCCCACAGTCCAAAGATGTGCAGGTCAGGTGAATTGGCCATACTAAATTGCCTATAGTGTTAGGTGCATTAGTCAGAGGGAAATGGGTCTGGGTGGGTTACTCTTTGGAGGGTTGGTGTGGACTGGTTGGGCTGAAGAGCCTGTTTCTGCACTGTAGGGAATCTAATTAATCTTTAGAAATGAACTTAAAAATAAAAATGCACTCAGTGCTTTACACTTTCATACCAACAGCAGCCCATCATAATAAAATGGAACAGTATTGTAACACATGGTCAGATAAAATAAGATTGCTTTACTGTCTGTTTGCACTGTACATTTTACTGACCAGCTGACTACTTTGAGGTTCATTGCATTTAACTGAATGTATCAAATAAGCCTGACAAAAACTGGTCAGTGTGTGGAGTTTGCACATTCTCCCCATGTCTGCATGGGTTTACTCCTGCAATCCAAAGATGTGCAGGTTAGGTGAATTGGCCATGCTAAATTGTCCAGTGTTCAGGGATGTGTAGGTTAGGTGCAATTAGGAGAATATAGGTTGAATTAGGAGAAAAAAAGCTCTTCACTGGTCGTGGTCATATCCAGCAAAAAAAAATGATGATGGTCACTGTTGGAGACCAAGTTCAAGGACACTCCGAAGGTCCAAACATTTTCAGCTACATCAATAACCTACCTTGTAGTAAAAGGGAAACAAATGGGAATGTTCATTGTGCAACCAATGAGAAAGGAGTTTATAACCGTATCCAGGTGACATTGCCAGTGCTAAATCTCTCATTAATTGACATCCTAGAGGTTGCCATTAACCAGAAACTTCACTGGATCAGCAACATAAATACCATGGCTAGAAGAGAGAGGTCAGAGATTAGGACTTTGTAGTAAGTCGATCATAGCAAGTCCACAGCAACCCCCTGAGGAGGAACCCACCCAGACCTGTTCCCCTACATATAACCCCTAACTAATGCACCCAACCCACACATCCCTGAACTGGACAATTTAGCATAGCCAATTCACCTAACCTGCACATCTTTGGATTACGGGAAGAAACCCACGCAGACACGGAGAATGTGCAAACTCCACACAGACAGACACCGGAGGCTGGAATCGAACGCAGGTCCCCGGCACTAGAGGTAGCAGTGCTAACCACTGAGCCACTGTACCGCCCTCGTAATTTGTCTTCTGAATCTTCAAAGTTTGTCCACCATTTACAAGCACAAGACGAGCAATGTGATGAAATAACTTGCTGGTCTAGGACAAAAACAGCTGCTACCTCATTGACCAAATCTAAAACATTCATTTCATTCTCTACCAGTGCACAGTATGTGTGCCACCAACAGGATTTACCACAGCTACTCAACAAGGCTTCTTCAACAACTTCCAAACCCATGACCTGTACCACTTGAACTGCAGTGAATCAAGGTGCTGGATCATCAGCACCTGCTCAAGGGCAGTTAGTGATTGGAAATAAATGCTGATCCAAGAAATTGGGAATGTAATTTTATAAACATACCTCATGGAACATTGCAGCATCCATGACCTGAGCCGCCTTCTGTTTGAAGCATCTTGACCAAAGATACTGACATTCCCAGAAGCAATGTTACCATCATCCATTTCAAAATATAAATGGGACTGTGACCTAGTGCGATTGGCTTCTTGTTCAGTGCTGGAACTGGAAGTGATTGAAATGGTGTCCTCAATCACTGCTTCATTTAGACACACTTCATTTTCGATGTCATCTAATTCATCTGATTAAAGATACAAATTTAATAGGCTAAAGCTGTACTTCAGAAGATTCATTCAATAAATGTAGGCACTTTATAACAGTCTTATAACTTCCATATATAGTCTGTTAATTTGCAGGTGCTTAGGTACAAATTAATTGAATTTGCAAAAACGCCACCATCCATTTGCTGAATTAGAATTGCCAACATAAATGGGTCCCAATTAACAATATCTGAAAATTAATTCAAATCCTTATCACCAAGGTGTGGCTAAGCCTCTGTGATTAGGGTCCCTTGGAGTGTTGGTTGAACAGTTGGAGGTGATTTGGCGATGCTAGTGTTGGACTGGGGTGTACAAAGTTTTTTTAAAAAAAAATCACACCACTAGGTTATAGTCCAACAGGTTTATGTGGAAGCACTAGCTTTTGGAGTGCTGCTCCTTTCAGGTGGTAACCACCTCATGAAAGAGCAGTACTCCGAAAGCTAGTGCTTCCAAATAAACTAGTCTGAGGTGTTTAAGGTCACAGCGAGCCAGAAATACAAAATTATCCATACTCTTGTGAAACAACACATCACCAAAAACAGGAGTATCTGGGAGGAATGAAATGGAGGGAAACATTTTACATGAACACGGTGTTCAAGTTCCAAAAACGTGCATTTCAATAGCTTCCTTAACACAAATGTTCTTGCTGTTTTGGTGCAATTTTTTTAAGTGATTATTTATTTTAAATAATTCAAACAAATGTACAAATAAGAACAGACTGGAGTAATGCTTCCCCTCTCTCCAATAAGTGGAGGAGAAATGAAATGATGAACAAGTTTGCCATCTGAAAGTCTGCTCAAGGGCAATGTCAGTTTACTCAAAGTAATAAAGTACGAACAATAGTTTTGAACATTTCAAAGTTAAAGAGACCAGCCTAGTTGCCTTGAACAGATGGCCCTCTGAAAACAACCTCGAAAGCCAGTTAAGAGCGACCCATGTTTCTGTGGATCTGGAGTCACATGCAGGCCAGACCAGCTAAGGATAGCTTCCCAAAAAGGAATTTTTGAAACAAATGGATTTTACAAGCAAGGTTCTGAGGAAGATCAGTTCAGAAGCAGAAGGCTATGGGGTGTCAGCAAGTAAGGCAACCTGCAAAGACAGCTGACGACGTGAGCTTAGGGAACACAAGGCAAATAGCCTGCTTCAGTTCTGTGGAGATTCAATGTTAAGTAATAATGAACTGAACAAGCAGATTGCTTTAAGGATGCTAGGAAGAAACATTAACTGAAGAAAACAACAAAGTGAAGGTACAACAATTTGCCAGAAGGAAACTGATACAGCCATGGCAGCTTAGCAAGAACCTAAATAAGATCAGGTTCACTGAGGTTCAAGCATCTAGGGGTTTTTCTGATATTTGTAATGAGATTATTTTCATAGTTCTTGCCCAGTAGAATATAGTTTGTCTCCTTTATCATTTTTATGTTCCTTTGTTAAAAGTATATTAGCAGCTTCTTGTGCTTATGTTCGGAGACTGACTGTTAAACAAAAAATTCAATAAAATGTATGGTCCATCAGGCCAGATTTCATTCAGGAATCTGATTTGAGCAGTATTACCACCAACTGGGATCATAACACGGATTGCAGCGATACAAAACAGCGACTCAACCTTTCTGGTCATGGGCAGTTAGGGGTATCAATAAATGCTGACCTAGCCACAAGTGTCCCAAGGACAAAATGTAAGACTGCGTAGAGGTCTGGGAATACCATATTTGAGGAAAGATATATTTTGCCTTGGAGGTGGTACAGTTCAAAAACATCATAAAGGTTAATTCCTGGGATTGAGAGTGTTGTCCTATGACAATAGGGCTATCCTCTTTGATATTTAGAAAGTTGAAAAGTGACCTCATTCAAATATACAAGATTCTGAAAGGTCTTAAAAGGACAGACAAATAAGTAGTTTCCCAGATGTTGGGGGATTTGGAACATTGGGATACATCCTCAGGATAAGGGACTGATCATTTATGACTAAGATAGGAAAACAATGGAGTTGAGCAGAAGGACTTGGGCATATACAAGTACATATCATGCAAGATGGCAGGAGTGGTTCAGAGATGATGAGTGGTTATTAAAGTACAGTACACAATAACTTGATTTTAATAATTGGGGAAGAGTGTACATTAGCATGGATAATATGTTATACATAACACTCGTTCAGCACCTGGTGTAATGTGCCGAGTTCTGAGAGCAATATTTAAAAGAAAAGTAGTGAACATCAGTAACGCAGATAGATTGGAGAAATTGGGACTGCTTTCTTTGAAGAAACGGTTGAAAGGAGATTTGATAGAGGTATTCAACATCACAAGGAGGTCTGACAGAGTAAATAGAGAAAATTTCTTTCCTAAATGATGGAAAGATCGCATACCAAAAAAGGCACAAAATTAAGATATGACTGGCCAAAGAAGCAGAGACACAAGGAGAAACTTCTCCTTAGTGACTGGTTAGGATCTTGAATGCACTGCCACAGTGTGGTGTTTGAAGATTTAACAGAGCCGATCAAGGAGGAATTGGTTTGTTACATGAAACAGGGAGAAAAATAAATGCAGGATTACAGGGAGGCGGCACTATGTGAATAGCTCCCCTAGGGAGCTGACAGGCCAAAACAGTACAAAATGCCAATATATTTAAAAGGCCTTGGACCTTTGAAATGCTCTACCACAGGTGGATTACGGAGGCTCAATGACAGTGTCTATTTGAGGTTAAAATGGACAATTAATAGTCAGAATTGAGGCAGAAGTTCATTCCTGATTTACGTTGACTGGCTTGAAGAGGACCACAATATCTATTGCTGTGCCTAGTTTTTAAATCTATTGAGTTTCAAGAGCAGTCTTCAGACTCCCACATATTGTATATAAACATGATTTCTCAGCATCAAGATTCATTAAATAATCAGATAGACATGGAACAGAAATCACATAGCAAGCAACAGCACTTGGCACACATTCAACACATGATCAGTGGCAATTAACAGAGCACATTTTTGACACAGTTGGAATTTGATAAAACTTGCTGAAATTCAGAACTATTAGTGGTAAAGACCAACAAATCACTTGAAGGCTTACTTTCCAATACTGTAGTAATAGAAATAGGTAACGAATGGAAGCCTGGATAATGTTCATTTTAAGCACAACCATTCTTTAAAAAAAATTACTCACTACCTAAAATTGGAACTTTACAGATTTTTTTCCTCCCCAGATTTAACTAAGGATTGTCGTAGCACCCAATGTATTTTTGGTAACCACCCATCCAAATTTCTTATTTCCCACCATACCAGATGACATGCAATCTGTGAAACATAGTTGAGCAATCAGAAAGGTAAAAGGTTGGTGGGACTTATAGAGTCAGAGTCATGGAGATGTAGAGCATGGAAACAGACCTTTCAGTCCAACCTGTCCATGCCGCCTAGATATCCCAACCGGCCCATATCCCTCCAAACCCTTCCTATTCAATACCCATCAAAATGCCTCAGATCCAGCCAGAAGACATTTGTTCTATTAAAGCCCTTGAAAACAATATATCTTGCTATATTTTCATTAATCATGAAACCCATTTTTGAACCTTTCTGGTTGTTTGACTAATGTCTACAATGCATTTTTCTATATTATAGAATCCCGACCGTGTAAACAGGCCATTTGGCCCAATAAGTCCACACCAACCCTCCAAAGAGAATCCCATCCAGACCCGTTCTTCTACCCTATTACTCTACATTTCCCCTGACTAATACACTCCCTTAAATACTATGGGCAATTTAGCACGGCCAATTCATCTAACCTACACATCTTTGGACTGTGGGAAGAAACCGGTGCACCCGGAGGAAACCCACACAGACACGGGAAGAATGTGCAAACTCCACACAGACAGACATTCGCCAGAGGCTGGAATCAAACCCAGGTCCCTGACGCTGTGAGGCAGCAGTGCTAAGCACTGAGCCACCATGTCACCTATATGCAATATCATGTTAACCTTGACAATTACTATTTAGATAATTCTATGAAATATCTTTTCTGTATCCACTCCCCAGTTCCTTCCTAACTTGCCTTCCTCTGCTGCTGGTCCTTCCTCATTATTCAAGTCACTTGACTGCCAGGAATACAGGCTTTCATTTTCATTGTGTACATGTATGTCCAAAGTGTTGCTGTGATCATCTTCATGGTCTTCAGCAGCCAAGTCCTCACTTTCTGAAAGACAAAAATGCAACTGATGTGTTTCTATTATTGTATCAACATCTCAAAAATAAGGTGGCTTAATCTGGTTGTTGATAGCATTCAATAGGACTATACAAAAGATCTTTTAACAAAGAAAGCACCAGAAGTTAGATGTATAGCACGGAAACAGACCCTTCGGTCCAACCTGTCCATGCCGACCAGATATTCCAACCCAATCTAGTCCCACCTGCCAGCACCCGGCCCATAACCCTCCAAACCCTTCCTATTTATATACCCATCCAAAGGCCTTTTAAATGTTGCAATTCTACCAGCCTCCACTACTTCCTCTGGCAGCTCATTCCATACACGTACTACCCTCTGCATGAAAAGGTTGGCCCATAGGTCTCTTCTGTATCTTTCCCCTCTCACCCTAAACCTATGCCCTCTAGTTCTGGACTCCCCGACCCCAGGGAAAAGACTTTGCCTATTTATCCTATCCATGCCCCTCAATTTTGTAAACCTCTATAAGGTCACCCCTCAGCCTCCGACGCTGCAGGGAAAACAGCCCCAAGCCTGTTCAGCCTCTCCCAATAGCTCACATCCTCCAACCCTGTCAAGTTAATGGATCTCAAGCAACTTGTTCTCTCAAAAGCAGTTCAACTATAATTCTCAAACTTGCATACACTTGAATCAAAGATATTAGTTTTATCTGAAGACATTTTCAAATTTCTGGTTGAAGTCTGTTCAAGGTGGCAGGAATACCTGGATTGCAATCAAAATGTTTTCTTT
This sequence comes from Chiloscyllium plagiosum, assembly GCF_004010195.1. NCBI lineage: Eukaryota > Metazoa > Chordata > Chondrichthyes > Orectolobiformes > Hemiscylliidae > Chiloscyllium > Chiloscyllium plagiosum. The sequence continues at coordinate 15,825,631 of NC_057730.1, forward strand.
TACAGAAAAACCACCTTTGTTCTCAGGATGTGGGAGATGCTGACCGCATTTCTTACCCAAATGATTGGAGCACAGCCATATGGTTTGCAAGTTGTTGCAGGTATGGTTAAAGGTGTAGTATGGTTACACTAGGCCAGGTGGCAGGTTCACTTTCCTCATAGGTATGAGCTGGATTAGCAGGTTTTGAGAAGATTTGTAGCTCGGGTTGAGGTTCTGGATGTAAGTTTGCTCGCTGAGCTGGAAGGTTAGTTTTCAGACATTTCATCACCATACTCTATCATCAGTGAGCTTCCAGTGAAGTCTTCACCAGAGGCTCTCTGATGAAGTTACTGAGTGTGGTGATGAAACATCTGAAAATGAACTTTCCAGCTCAGCAAACAAACTTACATCATGAACTGGATTTTTATGAAAAGGCCACGGAGGTGATGGCAATTTTTCCTGCTCCCACCCCATAGGTTTATCTCATTTCTTGAAATCAATCTTGCAAATAATCAGCAAAATCTACCACACCCTAGTGCAATCAAATGTAGGAAAGAGAAACTTCTGCAAGTTCAATTAGCAACATATTAAATTTACATAGCATCTGTTAAGCACTGTTTTCTAAAGTTGTCCATCTCAGAGACCCATGATGCAATAGTAGAGTTGGGTGGGGAAGCTTACATTGAAGAGTGAAGGGACGGGGTGGGTTTAGGGAGAAATATTACACATTATCCATTCTCTCCTGTTATGGACCAGACACCCTCCAATTATTTTAATAAAAAGGTGGCCAAGACCCTCATTTCTTCTTATTTTTAAAGGCAAACGTGAAGTGCCTGTTCCAAATGCAATGCAACTAGTCAAACAACTTTATGTTAAGCAAAACAATTTATTTAAATACTGTAGTTAAAATACCAAAGAGAGGAATTTAGAACTATTGGAAATCTAATAAATGCAGTACTAACTAACTGTTCCACTAGAATGACATGTCATAAACACACCCCTTGTCAAAAAGGAACATTCAGACATTCTCCCATGATTTTTTTTCTCCCTCCTGGATTGGAGAACAGCAAGAGAAAATTCAGAGCAGCAGCAGCTTGGAGACAGTCACCAAAGCTTCCAACTCTGATCTCTCAACAGCTTCTGAAAAACCCAAAACCCAGAAATCCTAATGAGAGAGCTGAACACACCCATTCAGGCAGTTTACAAAAGCACCCAAGGCCTCCCAAGCAGTTTACTCAATGACCTTATCTAACCAGCTTGGTACTTCGCAGAGTCATACAACACAAACAGACCCTTCGGTCCAACCAGTCCATGCTGAACATAATCCCAAACTAAACCAGTCCCACAGCTGCCTGTCCCTGGCCATATCCCACCAAACCTTTCCTGTTCATGTACCTATCCAAATATCTTTGAAATTGTACCCACATCCACCACTTCTTTGAAGTTCATTCCAATCACAAACCATCTTGTGTAAAACATTTGCCCCTCATGTCTCAAAATCTCTCACTGAAAATGTGCCCCCTAGTTTAGGCAAAAGAAAACCACCATTAACTATCTATACCCCTCATTATTCTATAAAACGTCTATGACATCACCTCAACCTCCTACGCACCAGTGAAAAAAGGTCCAGCTTATTCAGCCTCCTTATAATTGAAACCTTCTATATCAGGCAACATTCTGATAAATCTCTACTGAACCCTCTCCAGCTTGATAATGTCCTTTATATAACTGAGCAACCAGAACTGGACACAGTATTCCGGAAGAGGCTTCACCAATGTCCGGTACAACATCAACGTGACTTCCCAACTCCTGTACACAAAGGTCTGAGCAATGAAGGCAAGTGTGCCAAACGCCTTTTAACCACGCCCTGTGACACAAACCTCAACAAATTATGTATTTTAACCCCTAGATCCCTCCGTTCAACCACATTACCCAAGACTACACCATTAATTGTGTAAGCTATATCTTTGTTTTGAATCAAAATGCAATACCTTACATTTATCTAGATTGAACTCCATCTGCCATTTTTTAGCCCATTGGCCCATTTGATTAAGATCCCTTTGTAATCTTAGAAAACCTTCTTCACTGTCTCTTTTGGTTAGTCTGTAAATTTATTAACCATGCTTTTTACATTCTCATCCAAATCATTTATAAAAAAGTGACAAAGGAGGACCCTGTGGAACACCACTGCTGACAGGTCTCCACTCAGAAACAGCCATCCAGCTCTGTCCCCTGCCGTTAAGCCAATTTGCAAACTCACCCTAAATCCCCTCTGACCTAACTCTGCTAATTAGTCTACCATTGCAGAACCTTGATGACTTTACTAAGAATAGAAATAAATGTCTACTGCCCTGCCAATCTTTTTGGTGTGAAGGAGCCGGTGTTGGACTGGGGTGGACAAGTTAAAAATCACACAACTCTAAACCTGCTGGACTATAAACTGGTGTTGAGAGATTTTTAATCTTTTCGGTAACTTACTCAAAAAAAAATTCAAATCAAGTTTGACATACACGATTTTCCTCACACTAATGTTTGTGAGACAGCGCAAAACAGACTGATATACTCAATCAGGTTAAAGGAGGATGTACTGAAAATATTGAAAAACGTAAGGATAGATAAGTCCTCTGGGCCAGATGGGATTTCCCACATTTTCTACAGAAAGTGAGGGAAGAGATTGTGTCTTTGGTGATCATCTTTGCCTCCTTACTGTCCACTGGAGTAGTGCCAGGTGACAGGAGGGTAGCAAATGTTATTCCCTTGTTCAAGAAAGGGAATAGGGATAATCCTGGAAACTATAGGCCAATCAGTCTTATGTCTGTGGTGGGCAAATTATTGGAGAGGATTTCGAGAGACAGGCGTTATGATTATTTGGAAAACCATAGCTTGATGAGCAATATTCAGTATGGCTGTGAGAGGGGCACATCATGCCTCACAAACCTTGTTGAATTCTGTGAGGATGTGACAAAATATATGTTAATGAAGGGAGAACAGTGGATGTGGTGTACATGCATTTTAGCAAGGCATTTCATAAGGTTCCTCACAGTAGACAAATTCAGAAAGGAGGCGGCAAGGAATACAGGTACATCTGGCTGAGCGGATACAGAATTGGCAGGACCATAGAAGACAGAGGGTGGTAGAAGATGAAAGTATTCAGCTTGGAGCTCGGTGACTAGTGGTGTTCCGAGGGATCAGTTCTGGGACCTCTGCTCTTTGTGATTTTTATGAGGACGTGGAAGGGTGGATTAGTAAGTTTGCCGGTGACACGGACATTGGTGGAGTGGTGGATAGTATGGAGGGCTGTTGTAGGTTGCAACAGGACATTGACCAGATGCAGAGCTGGGCTGATAGTGGCAGATGGAGTTCAACCTGGAAAAGTGTGAAGTGATTCATTTTGGAAGGTCAAACTCGAATGCAGATTACATGGTTAAAAGGTAGGATTCTTGGCAGTATGGAGGAACAGAGGGATCTTGGGGTCCACGTCCACAGATCCCTCTAAGTTGCCACCCAATCTGACAGGGTTTTTGAGGCGGCCTATGGTCTGTTGGCTTTTATTAGCAGGGGTAAATGGAGATTAATAGCCACGTGATTATGCTGCAGCTCTATAAAGCCCTGGTTAGACCACACTTGAAATATTGCGTTCATTTCTGGTCACATTATAAAAAGGACGTGGAAGCTTTCGAGAGGGTGCAGAGGATATTTATCAGGATGCTGCCAGGACTGGAGGCATGTCTTATGAAGCAAGGTTGAGGGAGCTAAGCTCATTCTCATTGGAACAAAGGAGGATGAGAGGTGACTTGATAGAGGTGTACAAGATGATGGCAGACATAGTTAGAGTGAACAGTCAGAGACTTTTTCCCAGGGTGGAAATATCACGAGGGGGCATAATTTTAAGGTAATCGGAGGAATGTTTAGGAGATGTCAGAGGTCAGTTCTTTACACAGAGTGGTGGGTGCATGGAATGCACTGACAACAGGGAAGACTCAGATACATTAAGGACATTTGAGCAACTCTTGAATACACACATGGAAGATAATACAATGAAGGTTATGTAGGTTAGTTTTATTTTAGAGTAGGATCAAAGGTCAGCACAACATCGAGGGCTGAACATACTGTTCTATGTTCTAGCCTCCAATCATCAGGCACCTCATCCATAGTTGGAGATTATTCAGTCTCAAAAAGAAACCAGGACAAAATAACCTCAAAAATTACAGCATCGGTATGCTCCTTGCTTGAAGGCTACACGGCCCATTTCCATTATCACCAACTAACCAATCATATCCCTTGTAGGGCCACAGACTCTGCAATTCTCCAAAATTGAAATTAAAAACTGCCAATTCATCAGTTTTTTTGTGGCAGCAACCTGACCTCAGCCAACATAGTCTATTGAGGACATACTTTACCCGAAAAAAAAACACAGGATTTAAAGCAGCCTTCGTGGTCACAACATCCAAGTCACTTCTCAGGACCCAAGAGTTTGGGAAACCCACTTGGAGGTTGTGCAATTCAGTTTTGGGGATTTCAGAGCAGGTGGTGAAAATTGTCATGCCGTCATTGTTAGTTTCTCATTAAAAGCTAGATTTTATATCTTTAGCATTAGAATCTATGAATATATTTTTCCATCAGATCTCTTAGTGCGGTAAAAACAGAACCATTGCTTGGAGAACTATTTTGGTGTCATCTCTCACTCTCTGCAAGACACTGCCACTAGGTTCACGCAACTGTTAGTCAGATTTTAATTTCCTGCGTACAACGCAGTCATCACTGCTATCCCACAACTTTACACAAGGGATAAATTTTATGCAGATTACCCACCATCATCTTCACAGACGAGATGCTCTGAAAACTGGGAATGATCAGGAGGCGCCAAATTCTGCAGATTTCTTTCCACTAGCTTTAGGCGACATTGCATTCTATACAAACGGCTTTTGAGAACCCGTATCTTCTCCTTATATTTTCTCTTTGAGTCCCTGTAACAGTTGTGTTCAAGCAGCTGATTTGGGGTAAGTTGGGCTCCACATCCCATTCTGCATGGTTGGCTCCAATGTTCGCAAACCTGTTCATGAGCTGCAAGGTTCTTCTGAAATACTTCAGTTGTACAGGCCTCATGTTTGCATTTCACTATTCTAAAGTCACAGGCAGCTTTATGGTTTGCAGATTGTTCAAGTGGAAAGGTCTCCCAGCAGCCATAGACATAGTTTTCACACTGCATTACAGAAACAAATAGCTGTTGTCATTCAACAGGAGGACAGCTTCACTTGATTTTAAGAAACACATAATAACTTGATCAAACATAGACCTGGATTGTTCACATATTAAAACAGAGTAAACGGAAATAAACGTAGCAGTGTTGAATAATGTCTGAAATAATGACAACATATTAATTGGAATCAAAAACATAAAGCAAAGACCAGGCAACGTATGGAGTGTGGAAAAATCAGATCCTTCACCAGAACCAGGAAATGCAATACGTTAAAGTAGGTAAAATGTGGAAGGTGGGAAAAGAGAGAAAGGTTTGAGATAGTGTGAAAGGCAGGAGACATTGGGCCTTCCACCACTTCTAACATTTTCAAAAAAGGGTGTGGGATTAAGACAATGAACAAACAAAAAAAATGTCCAAAGGGAGGACGATTGGCAGACTGTTGTTCTTGGATGGAAAAGCAAAGAGGAAATAGAACAGGGGAAGTAGAGATTCCCTGGAGCATCGGAGGCTGAGGGGTGATCATTTAGATGTTTATATATAATGAAGGGCATGGATAGGGTAAATAGACAAAGTCTTTTCCATGGGGTGGGGGAGTCCAGAACTAGAGAGCATAGGTTTAAGGTGAGACAGAAAAAAATTTTAAGAAAGGGACCAAAGGGGAAACTTTTTCATACAGTGGTGCATATATGGAATAAGCTATCAGAGAAAGGTGGAGGCTGGTACAATTGCAACATTTAAAAGGCATCCAGATGGGTATATGAATAGGAAGGGTTTAGAAGGACATGGGCAAAGACCTGGCAAATAGGACTAGATTAGGTTAGGATACCTGGTCGGCATGGATGTGTTGGACCAGATTTATTTCCATGCTGTACATCTATCTCTCTGACTCTAAATGAGATTGTCGAACTCAATATGGTGATCAGAAGGATACAATTTCCCTACTCAAAATGGAGCCATATTGGAAAATTAAAAAACAACAGATAACCATCCACTCAGCTTCACACTCACATCCTGAACAAAACGTATGCCATGAAGAGGATTCCTATCTGGTTGGTCTCGTCTATGTAGAACAGACCACACTGGTTTACTAAATTTACTGCTCAAAGAGAACAAAGTACATCAGTGTTTCACTTGGGTGAAATGTTTGAGACCCTAGATGGTGATGAGGTAGGAGGTAAAAGAGCAGATGTTGCATCTCCTGCACATAAATAGAAAGGATTTTTTTACTTATGCAAAAGCATTTTTTTTGTTGTTCATGGAGCGTGTTGACTGGGCAAGCATTTGCTGTGTATCCCTCATAATTCAGAGGGCAACCAATCATTCCACCAGTCAGAGTTGCAACAAAGGGTGAAGAGAAATCATAGAGACTTAAACCTTATGTTTCATAGTGCTGGACAGTGACGTCCTGAAATCAGGGCAGATTTTTAATTAGTGACTGTCCAACTACACATAAATACTGTTCTCAAATTTACCTTCATGATCAATCGGGCAATCATGTTGTGGATCATAGGGATGACAGAGCGAGCCACCCTTCTCACCTTCTTCCTGCAATATGGACATTCTTGCTTCCTGAGAAAAGGCATATTCCATTAAGTATAAGCAAACCCTGCTCGGGACTGGAATATACAGTCACAATTACAATCTGGGAAGCATTTTCATTAGCTGACCCATTTGATAGCTCATTGTTCAACAGAACACCTTGAATAATTCACATATTTTGTGAAAGTTTATTCTGGTACTACATTTTTATGTGCACAAGCCTCAAATTCATAGAATCGCTACAGTGTGGAAGCAGGCCATTTGGCCCATCGAGTCCCCAGAAAACTACTAGACACTACACTTCTGCCTTACAGTTGTTTAACATACCAAAAAACGTACGTCACCTTCACATATTATCCTTTCTGGTTTCTCATCTTTCTCTCCTATACAGGTAATCCTCAATCACCTCAGCTAGCTAGGCAGGCACTGTTCCTATTCAAGCATAGCTAGGCTACTTGATAGTATACCTAAGCAAACTGTACCAAGTTAAGACTTCAGCAATGCATTGTGCATCAGTATTACAGGATAGCAATTAGCTAAAGATAGCTTCCTTCTCCTGCTCACCCATCCTAGGTACTGAGGTTATTCTATATAACCATTGACACTCTAGTAGAAACATTCATCACACACGTCAACCTTCCATTCATTGACTCCATCTATTATTCTCACTGCCTCAGGAAGACAACTAATGTAATTAAAAACCCCACCCACCCCAGTTATAATCTATTCCAGATATAGGTTTGCTCGCTGAGCTGGAAGGTTCGTTTTCATATGTTTTGGCACCCTACTAGGTAACATTTCAGTGAGCCTCCGGATGCAGCACTGGTGATGTAGCCCACTTTCTATTTACATATTTGGGTTTCCTTAGGTTGATGATATCATTTCCTGTGGTGACGTTATTTCCTCCTCTTCTTTTCCTGGGATTCAAGTGGGTTCCATCAGGCAGAAGATACAAAAGGTTGAATACATATCCAACAGGTTCAAGAACAGCTTCTTCCCTGCTGTTACTCAACTTCTGAATGGATCTCAAAATTTTAAAATTTAAAATGTTGACCACACTCTTTGTGCACCTTCTTTGCAGCTGTAACATTGTATTCCTTGCTGTTACCCTAAAGCACTTTGAAGATACAGGTAATCTGCCTGTACTGCACACAAAACAAAGCTTTTCACTGTACCTAGGTATATCAGATGATAAATCAAATAAAAAAACATAATAGGCCAAAGTCTAAACAGCAGTTTACATTCTCCATGTCTACAAATCCATGAAGGAGGGGACTAGGGACATTTAACTTACTGAGATAAAACTATCAATGCAATTAGGGAAATTATTTCAAAACAAAAAATGGTTAAGAAATGCATTTTGGTAGAAGAAACGTGGACAGACAATCCAAGCTCAACAGTACAATGTCACGAGGGACAACTTTTTAAATTGAAAAAAAACAGAGTGTGGTTCACATCCAGAACGAACTTCCTCAGGATTTGGGTCCAATTACAGCTTGTAAAAAACATTCGGATAAGTATATGAATAGGAAAGATTTGGAGGGATATGGGCCACGAGCAGGCTGGTAGAACTAGTTTAATTTGGGATTACATTCAACACTGACCGGTCCATTTCTGTACTGTATAACCATGAAGTGAGGCTACACCTTGACAAATCATTGGTTAGACCAGGTTTACAATATTGTGTGTTCAGTTCTGGACACCTTACTTAAGGATATTACACCCCTGGAGACAGTTTAAAGGGAAATTTACTAAAATTATACCAGAAATTAGGGATTTCAGATTAGAGAAACTGGGCCAAATCCCCTCTGTTCCAAGGAGAGGAACAGTAGACCTATAGAGGTGTTCAAAATTAAGAAAAATTTGGAAGGGGTAAAGAAAGAATATTCAGTTTTCACTAATTATGTCAGTAACTAGGGATCACAATTTCAAGATTGTTTACAAAACAGCTAGGAATGCAAAGGGGAGAAACTTCTTTACTCTTTAGGAGAGTGGAGGCAGCAAATTCCATAGAAGATTTCAAAAGAGATATTTGAAAGTGACGAGTTTAGAGAGCTACAGAGAGATAGGCGAGTAGAACTAGCTGGGTCACCCTTTCAGGAGCTGGTATAGACAAGATGGATTGAATGGCCTCCTTCCATACTGTAAAATCTATTATTGTAAAGGCTGCACATATTTCGAACATTGGATCTTTTCTGGTATAACGTGCTTTACTCTAAAGTGCTGGTGAGTAGACACTCCTGTTAGAGTGTATTCCTCAACGTTTGCAAACTGAATTCAAACTTAACCCAAACAGGGAAGACTTGTGCCCTCAGTTCTAAATCAGAAAATCTAAAACCTGCTTTTAGTTGACAAGAGAATTTTCAAACGTAGCTGCATCCTAAAGGAATGAAATCTCAGACTTTTCTCCCCCCCCTCAGCAAATCACACCACAGATGTCATCCAGAGTTGGAAAAAAAAGACCTTTCCATTGAATAACTTCACAAATTCAAGGAATTTGCTATTTGATTGCTGGTTGACAGAAATGACTACATTTTAGTGGACTCTGTAAGGAGCCTATGAAAATATATCCACATGCTCCAAATTTAAATTCACGTAAAGTGGGTTGGATCAGAATTAACTACTTTCACAAAGTTTTTTTCTGTTCAATGCTTCAACATTTTCAAAACAATAGCATATAGAAGTTTCCCCACAGAAGGTATGCACACCACTGAAATGCATCAGGCACTATGTATTTATTAAGAAGTTATTAATAAATTTGTCTTTACTCTGTAAGCCACTTCAAAATACAGCCTCTGCAGAAGACATGCTGGCAGATGAGTTCCACAGGATCTTTGAGCACACCGTGACAGATGGTACAGATGAACTCAGGGTCAGGTACATTTTCAAACAGCTCAACATCATAACCAGAATCCTAAATCAAAAAAAACACAAACCTTTTAGATTTTATCCCAATTTGAAGAGAGAGTATTAAAGACTGAATGAAACAGAGAAAGAGGGAGGGAAAAATAGTGTGTAAAACACTCAAATTGTAGAGGCGGAGAGATTGGAGTAGTATCATACAGGTTCTTGCTCAGACTAAGATTGAACTCCTAGGTATCAGAAGGCAGTCATCCACTATCATCATATCACTCACCTTCATCAAGATGCATAACATAATAAGTAATGTTTATTTCATTTAATTCAGAGATGCAGTTAGCTCCCCATGATCTGCCACACGGTGGCTCAGTGGTTAGCACTTACCTCACAGAGCCAGGGACTCAGGCTTGATTCCAGCCTTGGGCGACTGTCAGTGTGGAATTTGCACATTCACCCACTGTCTGTGTGGGTTTCCTCCGGGTGGTCTGGTTTCCTCGCATAATCCAAAGATTACAGGTGAGGCGAAATGGCCAGGCTAAATTGCCCATAGTGTTCAGGAATGTGTAAGTTAGGTGCATTAGTCGAGGTAAATGTAGAGTAATGGGGAATGGGTTTGGGTGGTATACTCTTCAGAAGGTCAGTGTGGACTTGATGGGCTGAAGGGTCTGTTTCCACACTGTAGGGATTCTATGATGAGATTCAAAGCAAAACTTTTCACCGTACTTGTGACAACAAATCAAATACACAAGTGCAAGCATATCATGAAACGGTGAGGTACTTTCCCATCTCATCCTGTACGTACTCTCTGATATATACATTTTTAACGTCAACTTGTTCAAATACAATACAGCAACTCCATGGGGAATGTGAATCCAGATCTTCTGACCCAGAGGTAGGGACAATACCATGCACAAAACCTCTGAAAATATTTTGATGTGTTTGTGGATGCTATGCCACATCTCCAGGAGAGGAGGGACTTGAAGCCAGGCCTCCTGGCTCAGAGATAGGAGACTGAGCCTGTGATTTATACTACAGGAGCTTTACAGCAACCACCTTTGATTTTCCCTCCAGTCTCCATCAGGTCCACTTCAACGCTGTCCTTTTGAAAGGACTGTTTTAATCCACACCTCTCAAAATATTGAGGGAAGAGAGAGTTGGTGTTTAGGAAGATGGAGATGGTTTTGACATGTGAAATTTGCCCAGATTAATCCCCAGCAAACAAAGAGAGAACCATCTGTTAGCCACTTCCCCGATAGGCTCATTACAATAACCACAGGTGTCAGGACCCAGCCAACTGGAGTGCAGCCAAGGAATTCAGCTACCCCCCCCCCATTCCTTTTCATTGTCACACAGCCTAGATAAAAGGATCTCCAATGGCTGCTACTTTCACCTTTCCCAGCATTTCTAAGGCCACAGACAGACCCATGCCCAGGCTGTGTCTTGGCAGATCAATTTATCCCACTGCACTGTTTTACCACTGTAAACACCTAATGTGCTATAGACTGATGGCTGGAATGCAGAAAGATGTCTTGAAACTGGGCAGTCACCCTCATCAGAGACCCCCTCCTTCCTCAGAGCAGATAATTTAATAACAGCCAGGAAATCCATCTGCAAACTGTGCGAGGGCTTTAAGGGGAGAAATGTTCAACACCAGACAAAACCTGGTATAACAAAAAAATCATAATCCTTCAACTGCCACACCCCCCCCCAAATTCTCTTGAACAAGTCCTTCTCCGTTTAGATGTGTCTGGGAAGCACGCAATAGAAGATCTGTTTAAACAAAAAAAAAATTACTCTGGGTGAGAGATCTTAAAATCTATTCAATTTTAGCATGGAGGACAAGGATGTCAGAACGCATATGCATTGTAACCCCTCCCATCCAGAACCTAACCTCAACTGGTGACAAGGATCTGGGTTTAGTGGCGAGTGTCTGCTTAACCGAGACCATGACCTCCTTTTTCACTTCCACCTCTGGAGCGCACACACCAGCATTGCTGCTCGGTAACGGGTTTGCTTTCAGTGACATGATCTCACAATTACTGTCCAATCAGTACTAGAGGCTGCAGCTATCACTGTTCACAGTTGGTCTAATTGAATCCAGAGGATGTGGGTACGGTTACAATGTTTAAAAAGACATTTTAGATAAATACATGACTAAGTAGTGGTTATGCAAGGGTCAGGTGGTCTGCTTCAGAGGAGACACCACATAGTTGTCAAACTAATTCTCTTAGAATCCATTATGGACATCTGTTAGCAGTGGGGATACCCTATTTAACATACCAGGTGAAGAACATAGGGCCATAGGGTAATTTAAGCACAGAAACAGACCTTTTGGCCCAACCAGTCCAAGCTGACCATGTTGCCGAACTAAACCAGTCCCACCTGCCTCTGCTTAGCCTATATCCACCTCTAAACATTTCTTATTCAGGTGCTTATCTAAATATCTGTTAAACATTGTAACTGTACCCATATTAACCACTTTCTCTGGAAGTTCATTCCATACATGAACCGTGTAATAAAAAAAGTCTAAAAACTCTCCCCTCTCACCCTAAATATACACCCCCTCGTCTTGAAATCCCCCAGAGGGAAAAAAGACACCTTCCATTAACCCTATCTATACCCCTCATGATTTTATAAACCTCTAAAAAAGGCCACCCCTCAACCTCCTACGCTCCAGTGAAAACAGTCCCAGCCTCTCCTTGTAATTCAAACCCTCCATTGCCTGCAACAATCTACTTACTTTGACTTAAAAAAAAGGGCAGACAACAAAAAGACAAATCATAGAATCCCTACAGCGTGGAAGCAGGCTATTTGGCCCATCAAGTCCACACCAACCCTCTGAAGAGCATCCCACCCCTCCACCCAATCCCTGCATTTCTCATGGCTAACTCACCTAATCTACACATCCCTGAACACCATGGATAATTTCCCACAGCCAATCCACCTAACCTGTACATCTTTGGACTGTGGGCAGCAACTGGAGCACCAGGAGGAAACCCACACAGACAGGGAGAATGTGCAAACTCCACACGGACAGACAGTCGCCCAAGGCTAGAATCGAGCCCGGGTCCCTGGCACCATGAGGCAGCAATGCTAACCACTGAGCAATCATGCCACATTAAAGCCAAATTAAAGTTAGGATTAAAAGCCATCTCTTTGGGTTATTCAATGACAACAAGAGGCAGCATTTTAAGCACTGCAGATGTAAACATAATCTGTTAACATTATTATAAGTTTAAATAAATGCATCCTAAATGGACTTCCATCTCATCATGTGGAGGCTGGTACAATGACAACATTTAAAAGGCATCTGGATGGGCATATGAATAGGAAGGGTCAAGGGGGATATGGGTCAAATACTGGTAAATGGGACTAGATTAACTTAGGATATCTGGTCGGCACGGACAAGCTAGACCTCATGGTCTGTTCCTTTGCTGTGCATCTCTATGACTCTGTATGTAGGGAATCCAATTTGGAGTAAAGAATGATAGAACATGGCTGAAAGCCATAACAAATTAAAAGGTCCAAAGAGACTTGAGTGTCCATGGACAAAAATCAATAAAACACACTGAACAGATACAGAAAATAAATCAAGGTGCCGAGTGGAATGCTGGCCATTGCACCTTGAGGGTTGAATGAGAAATTTCCATTAAGCTTAATAACACAAAGGTCTGATCAGGCAATACCTGATGTTCATAGAAACAGGCCATTTCGCCCAACAAGTCCACACCGACTATCCGAAGTGTAACCTACACAGACCCGTGCCCCTACCCTATATTTACTCCTGACTAATGCACCTAACCGACATCCCTGAACATCATGGCCAATTTAGCATGGCCAATCCACTTAACATGCCCATCTTTGGACTGTGCCTTCTTTATGCAGTGCAAAGCATCTCACCCTGCATATAATTGGTCTCGGAGGGAGTGCAGCATAGATCAACCAGAATGATTCCTGGACTTAAACGCTACAAGGCAAGACTATACACACCCCAACATTGAATTCTCTAGAATCAACAGCTTCTCCAATCAACATTTGAGATGTTTAATGAGACCTGGTAGTTTCTAACTGCCCCATCCGTCAGCTGTGGAATCCAGACTTCAGGGACAGAGTCTAAAATTTAGAGTCAGACCTATCAGGAGTGAAATTAAGCAACAAATCTAACTAGCGTTTGTGAAAATGAAAGTTAATGTTTCAGGTCCAATGACCCTTCTGCAGAACAGCTAGGAAAATATGTATGTCGATTTTGCTGCTCCTCGGGTGCTGCCTGAACCGCTGTGCACTTCCAGCACCACTAATCCAAAATCTGGTTTCCAGCATCTGCAGTCATTGTTTTTACCTAGGAAAATGTGTCAGTTTATGCGCAGAAGATAGGGGACAGGGAGGAAATGATAGGTGGGGAGAGAAGAAGAGTTGGACAAAGGAGTGGTTAATGATGTGGCTGGGAGGATGAATAGCTGTTGATGGAGACTGTTAGCTGCTAACAAAAGGTAGTGTGTAATGGCAGACAATATAATCGCAAGGCCTGGTATGAGAGGTAGGGGGCTAGGACATGGGGTAGCTCAGGCCCGAAGATGATTGAACACGAGAAAGTCTGGAGGGCTGCAGGGTTCCCAAGCGGAAAGTGAGGTGTTGTTCTTTCAGCTTGCACGGAGCTTCACTGGAGCACTGCAGCAAGCCCAAGACCAGATGTTGGCCAGGGAACAGGGAGGGGTGTTAAAGTGGCAGGCAACTGGAAGCTCAGGGTCTTTTTTGCAGGCAGGATGTAGATGTTCTGCAAAGCGGTCACCCAGAATACGCTTCATTTTCCCAAATGTAGATGAGACCGCACTGTGAATAGCGAATGCAGTAGACTAGGTTCTGTGAAATGCAGGTAAAGCGTTGCTTCACCTGGAAGGTGTGTTTGGACCCTTGGATACTGAGGAGGGAGGAGGTAAATGAGCAGGTGAAGGTGCTGTTTGGGAGCACAGGGTGGGGAAGATGGTAGGAGAGAGAGGGTGTTGGAAGTAAAAAAAAACAAAAGAGTGGACCAGCATGTTCCTGACGGAGTGGTCCCTGCTGAAGGCACATAAGAGAAGGGAGGGGGGAGTAGGTGTCCGGTGGTGGCATCTCACTGGAGGTGGCAGCTGATGATCTTCTGGATGCTGGTGGGATGATAGGTGAGGACAAGGGGAACCCTATCGCTGTTGCGGGAGGAGAGAGAGGGGTGAGGGTGGAAGTGCGGAAGACCGGCTGGACCTAATTGAGGGCCCTGTCAACTATATAGTGCTGGGGAATCCTCAGTTGAGGAAGAAGGTGGATATTTAAGAGGCTTCCTTGGTGAGGTTGGTATCAGAACAAATACAACAGAGATGGAGGAACTGGGAGAATAGAATGGAGTCTTTACAGGAAACAGGGTGTGATGATGAAAAGTGCAGATAGATGTGGGATGCGGTGAGTTTATCGCAGATGAATGAGCATTTATCCCCAGAAATTGAAACAGATGTTGATGAAGGGAAGGGAGGAGTTGGAGATAGACCAGGCAAAAGTGCGGCTCGGGTAGAAATTGGAAAATCAAGAAATCTTTCCAATTTCGGACAGGACGGGGAAGCACTACCTATGATATCATCGATATTTCGGAAAAGGATTCATGGGTGGGGGCCAGAATAGGACTGGAACCTTTTCCACAGTTCTCTGTTTTTAACCAAGAGTTAGTGTTTATAACTTTCTTCCACAATCAACTGTCGATGCCCGATTATAGGTTAGGAGTCATACAGCACAGAAACAGACTCTTCGGTCCAACCAGTCTATGCCAAACATAATCCCAAACTAAATGAATCCCACTTGCCTGCATTTGGCCCAAATCCCTCCAAACCTTCCCTGTGTACTTATCCAAATTAAACATTGTAACAGTACCCACGTCCAACACTTGCCCAGGAAGTTATTCCACATACAAACAACCTTCAAAAATTTGCTCATGTCTTTTTTAAATCCCTCTCCTCACCTTAAAAAATTCCAGAGTCTCAAATTCCCCCATAGAGAAACTCACCCTTTACACCTTGTGATTTTAAAATTCAACTATAAAGAGGTCACCCCTCAACCTCCTATGCTCCAGCAAAAATAGTCCCGGTCTATCCTTTTAACTCAAACCCTCCATTCCTGGCAACGTCCTAGTAAATCACTTCTGAATCCTCTCCAGCTTAATATCGTTCCTGCAACAGAGAGACCAGAACGGGACACAGTACTCCAGAAGAGGTCTTTTGTGCTTGTTTGATTTTAATTTTAAAATGACAATTGATTTTTGTAAATTAGACACATGAAAGGCTAGCGAGTTTGGAGAAGATTTGTATCTCAGGTTGATGTAAGTTTGCTCGCTGAGCTGCAAAGTTCATTTTCAGGTGTTTTGTCACCATACTAGGTATCATCTGGAGCTTCACTGAAGGCTCACTGATGTTGGTGACTATGGTGACAAAGCATTTGAAAGTGAACCTTCCAGCTCTGAGTAAACTTTCATCCACATAACACCTATGAAAAAAATGCAAGCATATGGAATTAGGTTACTGAATGATGCAATAAAACAGTCTACTCTTGTTCCTATGCTTGCTCTCCCTAAAGCACTAAGACAACCAGAGGAGCAGAAGGCAACATGAATAACACTTCCTACAAACTCCAGCTGTGAAGGAAACATTGGCAGAGGCGACTGTGTTCGAGATTCCTGTGGACTGTTTTAATGGTTCCCCACAGAGTGCCTGCAATCACCTCACCACCCAACATTTCAACTCCCCCTCCCACTCTGCCGAGGGCATAGAGGTCCTGGGTCTCCTTCACCGCCGCTCCCTCGCCACCAGACGCCTGCAGGAAGTACGCCTGATTTTCCACCTCGGAACACTTCAACCCCAGGGCATCAATGTGGCCTTCAACAGTTTCCTCATTTCCCCTTCCGCCACCTCACCTCCAAACTTCCAGCTCAGCACTGTCCCCATGACTTGTCCTACCTGCCTATCTCTTTTTCCACCTATCCACCTTCATCTCCTCCCCCACTCACCTATTGTACTCTATGCTACTCTCTCCCCACCCCTACCCTCCTCCAGCTTATCTCTCCACGCTTCAGGCTCTCTGCCTTCCTGATGAAGGGCTTTTGCCCAAAACATCGATTTTGCTGCTCCTCAGATGCTGCCTGAACTGCTGTGCATTGCCAGCACCACTAATCCAGAATCCATTTACTGTAAAGGAGTTTAGCAATGAAAAACTTCTGTTTTATTAGTTGCAGGGAGTTAGAAAGCAAATGAGACATAACTATTGGTACTGAGACACAGATGATGACAGACAAAATTGTTTTTCTGGCTATCTACCCCCTAACAGCAAACAATTGACATGTGAACCTTCGGTTGTTACTGGAGAACAGTCATTGGGAGAGTCAGATTGAAATCATGGGAAGCTATGCATCACAATAAGATGCCACAGAGAGACCAGGAAATACAGACAATAAACTGTAGGAGATAAAGCATGAACTGGTTCAGCTGATTTTAATAAGTTATCCAGAAGCGCACAGGGTGGAAAAAAAAAGTTTAGTCCTGTGCTCATGTTGAAAGAGTAGCCAAAAGCAGAGAGATGTGGAACTAGCAAGGATTGAGCTCAATCGAGTGCAGAACCCACCCCCCTAACTCTAAATCAGGTCAAGAATTACAAATTAGGAGCTTTGCATCAAATGGTGCCTTGACAATTCAAAGTTGATGCTGCCAAGCTATTGAAATCGGGTAAATAGTTTACACCGTGGAATATTGTTTCTATACATTGTTCATGGTAACCCTGGAGGTCCGAAGTAGTAACGTGTAGCAATTCACCTGGCCGTTCTTATAACGGGCAGCTCTTGAGAGAGCAATTTAAACGCAAGCAAATCAAGAATAACTGCAGTTACTTGTAATTCCAGACAGCAACTTTACATTTAAGAAATAAATGTAATGAGAGAGAATCAGACATTAGAATTCGTAACTTTCCAGCCCTTAGAAAAAAAATACAAATCAACTTTCGGTTTTTATTTAACTGGCTTTGAAGAGGTATTTTAGCATCTGTAAAACATTACAGGTTAAAGTTTAATCGAATTACCGGCACATGAAGGAGACGCCCATATTCTGTCAAGTACTATCTCGCCACACACACACACACACAAATCCAACTATATTTTACAAGTTATCACATTCCCTGTACAAAAAGAAACGGAAGGCTCTAAAAAACGCGAGAAATAAAGCAGCATTGGGATGGGCAGTAAGGGGGGGGGGGCAAGATACAGACGGAGACAGGAAAGTTCAGATGGGTGTATAAACCCTGGAAGTTGTTCGCTCCCTGCATAAAGCTCTGTCTCTTAAGCAGAATACTAGTGACTTTTTAACACCGCCACCAGCTTAACTTTTAAAAAAAAAAGTTACTCAATGACGGACACAAGCCTGGTTTTCACGGAATGACTAACAGACTAGGCACAGCAGTACTTTGGTACAATTTATTCTGGTTTTCTACTTCAAATAACCAGCATTACCAAGTAAACCAAAAAAGAACTCAACAAAATGCTGGAAGCTAGAAACAAAGGCAGAAATAGCTCAGCGGGTCTGGCAGAACCTATGAAGAGAAAAGAAAATTAACTGCAGGAGGTGCAATGACCCTCCTGCAAAAGCCATTGCCAAGTACCTGCAACGCTTCCTCATCCCAATCCATATCGCTCCAACCCATCCAATGTGCAGCCACCGGCTGGAAATGCGTCCTTTTTCTGCAGTCACATGATAACACCCTACTCTCCAATCACATCTCCCCGTTACCTGGTTGATAATTGCAACGAAACGTGCTTTTGTGAAAACAAAAAGTGCCTCCGCAGGAAACTTCTCTTTCTCTGGCCATTGATGCTGATCTGGAGGATGCGTTTTGTACTCTCAATATAACAAAATAAACACAACACAGAAACACATGGAAATGCAATAGAATGGAATTCTATTGAGTACAATAGGACTGCAGTGAATGCTTTGAACTGTGGTAGATTGCACCAGAAGCCTGGTGAAAGTGTTATCTTCTTTTATCTTCTACTTATTCACTGAAGGTAATGCTTAACTTTCATAACTTTGTTTTTTTTTGTGCTGAGGTACCTTTGTATTTAAGTTGACACTGTGTGTGGCAACATTACATATGTCTCACTGTACCCCTGCACATTTGTACTTGAGTATATGTGATAATACAATATCTAAATCGAAATCGAAGGCTTTTTTGGCAGAAAAAGCTACCTTTCCAAACAAACAGTCCTTATCTTTGTTGGAACTTAACGATAGCAGACTTGTCATCCTCTATAAGCTGTTATGCAATTCAATAAGATCTTGACTGATATGTATTTTATTTCAATTGACCTGCTTTGATTCTTTAATAACCTTACTGACAAAAATCTATGGTTCTATATTGTTAATTCATCCAGACTCAACAGAGACAAAGAATCCTGGAAAGCAATTAGACTGCATTTTGCTCTTCTCCACATTTTCAAACAAAAAAAATGCTTTCGGACTGAATTGATTTTTTTAAAAAAAAATCACAGCTGCTCCTTTATTGAGGTACTTTAGGCATTGGAGGTGATTTCCTCGAATTCCAGGAGCAGCAATTACTGTTTCACATGCTGTTGCATTGTTTTGGAACTTTGGAAAAATGATGTCAAAACAACAGCAGTTTTAAAAGGGATAAGAACAGACAAAGGAAGCACATGGTGAGGACAGTGCAGGAGAGGGAGAGAAAGAAACTGACACTACAGTGAACCTGCACAGTTACTGCCTTTGCTGTTTGAATTCATGTATCGCTGGACATCGGAGTGCATCTGGGAAGATTAACAAACAGTGAAATTCACAAATAATCTTGGAGGAACTGTTTGGGCAAAGTTCACAGCACAGAAGCAGATAAGTGTATTGTTTTTAAGTGGGACCTACAGAAAGTCTGCCGTAGTGAGTAGAGTGGGTTCTTTCTTGATTATATGCATTTTGAGATATGTCTCTTGATTAATCTTAAAATATAAGCCATAACCATTAATTTAACCTGGAGCAGTGTTTTGTAGAGGAATAAGACGGTGTTATTTTCTGGGTCTGTAGATTGTGATGGAGCAAAAATGGCCTTTAGTAGGGTGATATGCATTTCTTGTCAGATGTGGGAGTTTAAAGAGAGTTAAGGGTTATATCTGCAACAAATGCTGTTGGTTACGAATCTTATCAGATCGAATGGATCGGTTGGAGAGACAGTTAGAAGCAATGAGGAATTTGCAACAGCAACAGCATGTGATGAATGGCAGTTATCGGAAGGGGGAAAGTCTCAGATACAGTCACATGGATGGGTTAACTCCAGGAAGGGTGAGACAGGTAGGCAGCTAGTGCAGGAACCTTCCGTGGCTATACCCATTTCAAACAAGTTTGCTGTTTTGGAAAATGTAGGAGGTGATGGATTCTCAGGGGATTGTAGCACGAACAGCCAGGTTTCTGGTATTGAGACTGGCTCTAAGGCAATGAGGGGTACGTCGGGTTCCAAGAGATCAATTGTGTTAGGGGACTCTCTAGTCTGAGGTACAGACAGATGTTTCTGTGACCAGCAGCGAAAAATTAGAATGGTGTGTTGCTTCCCTGGTGCTAGGATCAAGGATGTCTCAGAGTGGGTGCAGAATGTTCTCACGGGGGAGAGGGGCCAGCAAGAGGTCATTGTCCACATTGGAACCAATGATATAGGAAGAGAAAAGGTTGAGATTCTGAAAGGAGATTACAGAGAGTTAGGCAGGAATTTAAAAAGGAGGTCCTCAAGAGTAGTAATATCTGGATTACTCCTAGTGCTACAAGCTAGTGAGGGCAGGAATAGGAGGATAGAGCAGATGAATGCATGGCTGAGGAGCTGGTGTATGGGAGAAGGATTCACATTTTTGGACTATTGGAATCTCTTTTGGGGTAGAAGTGACCTGTACAAGAAGGACGGGTTGCACCTAAATTGGAAGGGGACTAATATACTGGCAGGGATATTTGCCAGAGCTGCTCGGGAGGATTTAAACTAGAAAGGTGGGGGGCGGGGGAAGGTGGGACCGAGAGAGATAGTGTGGGGAAAGACATCGATCTGAGACGGGTACAGTTGAGAACAGAAGTGAGTCAAACAGTCAGGGCAGGCAGGGACAAGGTAGGACTAATAAATTAAACTGCATTTATTTCAATGCAAGGGGCCTAACAGGAAGGCAGATGAACTCAGGGCATGGGACTGGGATATCATAGCAATTACCAGAAACATGGCTCAGGGATGGGCAGGACTGGCAGCTTATTGTTCCAGGATACAAATGCTACAGGAAGGACAGAAAAGGAGGCAAGAGAGGAGGGGGAAGTGGCATTTTTGATAAGGGATAGCAATACAGCTGTGCTGAGGGAGGTTATTCCCAGAAATACATCCAGGGAAATTATTTGGGTGGAACTGAGAAATAAGAAAGGGATGATCACCTTATTGGGATTGTATTATAGACCCCCTATTGGTCAGAGGGAAATTGAGAAACAAACTTGTAAGGAGATCTCAGCTATCTGTAAGAATAATAGGGCAGTTATGGTAGGTGATTTTAACTTTCCAAACATCGACTGGGACTGCCATAGTGTTAAGGGTTTAGATGGAGAGGAATTTGTTAAGTGTGTACAAGAAAACTTTCTGATTCAGTATGTGGATGTACCTACTAGAGAATGTGCAAAACTTGATCTACTCTTGGGAAATAAGGCAGGGCAGGTGACTGAGGTGTCAGTGGGGGAGCACTTTGGGGCCAGCGACCATAATTCTATTAGATTTAAAATAGTGATGGAAAAGGATAGAAGAGATCTAAAAGCAGAAGTTCTAAATTGGAGAAGGGCCAATTTTGACGGTATTAGGCAAGAACTTTCAAAAGCTGATTGGGGGCAGATGTTCGCAGGTAAAGGGACGGCTGGAAAATGGGAAGGCTTCAGAAATTAGATAACGAGAATCCAGAGAAAGTACATTCCTGAAAGGGTGAAAGGGAAGGCTGGTAGGTATAGGGAATGCTGGATGACTAAAGAAATTGAGGGTGTGGTTAAGAAAAAGAAGGAGTCATGTGTAACAGGATAGATCGAGTCAATCCTTAGAAGAGTATAAAAGCAGCAGGAGTATACTTAAGAGGGAAATTAGGAGGGCAAAACGGGGACATGAGATAGCTTTGGCAAATAGAATTAAGGAGAATCCAAAGGGTTTTTACAAATATATTAAGGACAAAGGGGTAACTA
>NC_057730.1:15848317-15849513 GCF_004010195.1 Chiloscyllium plagiosum
AATGGTAAGGTCCTAGGGAGTGTTGCTGAACAAAGAGACCTTGGAGTGCAGGTTCTTGAAAGTGGAGTCACAGGTAGATAGGATAGTGAAGAAGGCGTTTGGTATGCTTTCCTTTATTGGTCAGAGCATTGAGTACAGGAGTTGGGAGGTCATGTTGTGGCTGTACAGGACATTGGTTAGGCCACTCTTGGAATATTGAGTGCAATTCTGGTCTCCTTCCTATTGGAAAGATGTTTTGAAACTTGAAAGGTTTCAGAAAAGATTTACAAGGACGTTGCCAGGGGTTGGAGGATCTGAGCTACAGGGAGAGGCTGAACAGGCTGGGTCTGTTTTCCCTGGAGCTTCGGAGGCTGAGGGGTGACCTTATAGAGGTTTACAAAATGATGAAGGTCATAGATAGGATAAATAGTCAAAGTCTTTTCCCTGGGGTCGGGGAGTCCAGAACTAGAGGGCATAGGTTTAGTGTGAGAGGGGAAAGATATAAGAGACCTAAGGGACAACTTTTTCACGCAGAGGGTGGTACATGTATGGAATGAGTTGCCAGAGGATGTGGAGGCTGGTACAATTGCAACATTTAAGAGGCATTTGGATGGGTATATGAATAGGAAGGGTTTGGAGGGATATAGGCCGGGTGCTAGCAGGTGGGACTAGATTGGGTTGGGATATCTGGTTGGTATGGACGGATTAGACCAAAGGGTCTGTTTAGCCCAAGCAAAACAGCATTGGTTTGAGCTACTCCCTTACTTTCTTCATGGAAACAGAAATACTTCCCTTCAATTATGTATCCAATTCCAAAGGGACCAATTGGCTCGAGTATGGGGGAAGGGGAAGTTCTGCCAAAGGGCTGGCAGAGGCTGGGGGGGGCCGAACGGCCTGTGCCTGTGCGGTGATTCTCATCAGGTGGCTGAGAGGACAGCGTGAGCGCCTGCAGTAACCTGATTCTCCCACCAGAGTGCAGTGTGGCGCCGTCTCTCTCCCAGTCTGCTGTTGCCATGGGGATCAGTGCGCGTCATCGAGCCCGCGTCGTCACTGACGCAAACAGATCGCGCCGGAAGTGCCTGGTGTGGCGCTGGAAACGTGCTGTGGCCGGGAGACGGAGGGGAATGATCCGGGGGCCATGGCGAGCCCCGCTGTACACTTCAAAACAAAGTGAGTGTGAGGCATCTCCCTCCAACAACATCCACACCATCCCCTCA
>NC_057730.1:15850013-15904859 GCF_004010195.1 Chiloscyllium plagiosum
CCTGATGTTAAAACAGGACATTGGAATGTATTCCTTAATTATCTTTTCAATTGAGGAGGGAAAAAAATCATTCAAACGTTTTCATCATGTGATTGTAATTTATTGCTAGATTAAATAATTTTATCTGGATTATAACAAGTGATACCTTTTGAACAATCAGGCTATCCAGTAAACAGTGATGAGTAAATTTGAGATACAGCCATTTTTGCTGAAATAATCTAGAGGACTAGAAACAGTGTACCTCGTATTTTGGATCAAAACTATGAGCCAGAGTTCTTGCATCAAACAAGATTTGGTGAGTTATGTGGTGTGGTTATGCAACAGATGCCTTTTTAGTTACATGGTTCATGACAGTCGTTTCAGGTGCATCTGCAGCTGTTAATGTGGAAAGATGTTGCCTTGCACTCTTGAGAGTGATGGTCTAAATGATTTGTCACTGTGGGGTGAAGTGGAGGGAGGCTTCTGTATAATGGCCACATGGTTTCTTCTGAGACTACACTGTTTACAAAGATAGAAAATGGGAAGGAAGGCACAGAAGATAATAGACCATCTCCTTACATCTGTAAATTATAACTATGGTGATGTGAATGCAGTATGGATATTCTCAAGTAGCATACCAGGTGGCTTCCAATGGCCCAGTATGGTGGTATGGGCCTGGGCCTAGCAGGACAGTCTGCCAGTGTGGCAGTCTTGTCCAGGAAAGGCAGTCTTGGTATGGGGTGGTGTTCTTGTCCTAGCATGGAGGTCTTCAGCGGTGGCTTTTGGGTTTTCCAGAAGTCCTGTGTCAAGGTCTAGTCCCAGCATGGAGGTTTTGGCCTGATTTTCCAGTGTACCCTAAACCCAGGAGTTACTATTTAAACTGTGATAAATTTTTACTTTTTTTTATGACTTCTGTCATAAATTTAGATGCTGTGTTATGGCGACTTACAACTTGTCATTGTATTTCTTTTGTAAAAATGCATGTGACAATAAATTGCTGATCTATCCTGTTTCTGCATGGAATGTCCATATAGATTTCCTTGCAGAGTTTATACATATATTATTACATAGCCAGGCACAATGTAAAGTATAGCATAGATGTCTAGGATAATTCAATATTCAAGAGATTGTGGGTGAAACTTGGATACTCACCCAACTTTTAAAAAATTGTGGATAATGGGCTGGATTTTAATCATTCAGACTTTCTTACTGTAGAGGAGGGTAACAAGGTATCAACAACTTAAAACATTACTGTTTAACACAAGTGGAAATCCATTTGGGGCACGGGGAGTAAATTGTAAATGCCTCTTCACTGTGGATCTCACTAAGAGCTCTGATTTTAAGCCTGAGGAATACTGTTGTCATGGGCTTTCTGGAACCTTGGCGTGGAGGACTGGGTTGGACAAACCTAAACATCGCACAACACCAGGTTATAGTCTAACGGGTTTATTTGGAAGTACTAGCTTTCAGAGCTCTGCTCCTTCATCGGTAACTAGTGAGGCAGGATCATAAGACACAGAATTTATAGCAAAAGATCACAGCATTATGCAATTAAAACAATATATTGAACAAACCTAGATTGTCTTTCATCTTTTAGAATGGGTTGCAGGTTTTGGTTCATTAATATGTAAATTCCCAAGCTTCTTTTAAGTCACATTCTCGAGATAATTTAAGGTTTTATGGTCCTGCCCCACTAGGTACCTGATGAAGGAGCAGTGCTCCGAAAGCTAGTGCTTCCAAATAAACCTGATGGACTATAACCTGGTGTTGTGTGATTGTTAACCTTCTGGAACCTGTCACATTAAACAAGGAAGACTTATGTTGGCAGAACTTGTTCTGGCAAGACTTTGGTTTGCAATTTGTTTCAAAATGCATATCATTTATTTGCATTTTCTGAGATTTGACGGTCAAGGAAGGAGGTGAGGGAAGACAGGTCTGCAGTGACCTGACCATCCTTGACAATGTTCCCCCACTTGGCTGTCTCACAGGAAGGTCATTTTCCAGAAGGTTACATCCATAAAGTCAGGAAGTATAGGATACAGGGAGATTTGGCTATCTGGATTCAGAATTGGTTGGCCGACAGAAGGCAGAGATTGGTTGTAGATGGTAAGTATTCTGCCAGGAGGTCAGTGTTGAGTGGGGTCCCGCAGGGCTCTGTTCTTGGGGCACTGCTCTTTGTAGTTTTATAAATGACTTGGATGAGGAGGTTGAGGGGTGGGTTAGTAAATTTGCAGATGACACAAAGGTTGGAGGTGCCGTTGATAGTATCGAGGTCTACTGCAGGCTGCAGCGCGACATGGACAGGATGCAGAGCTGGGCTGAGAAGTGACAGATGGAGTTCAACCTGGATAAATGTGAAGTGATGCATTTTGGAAGGTCGAACTTGAATGCTGAATATAGGATTAAAGACAGTGTGGAGGAACAGAGGGATCTGGGTGTGCAAATACATAGATCCCTCAAAGTTGCCACCCAGATGGATAGAGTTGTTAAGAAAGCATACGATGTTTTGGCTTTCATTAACAGGGGGATTGAGTTTAAGAGCCATGAGGTTTTGCTACAGCTCTACAATTCCCTGGTGAGACCGCACTCGGAATATTGTGTCCAGTTCTGGACGCCCTACTATAGGAAAGATACAGAGGCTTTGGAGAGGGTGCAAAGAAGGTTTACCAGGATGCTGCCTGGACTGGAGGGCTTGCCTTATGAAGAAAGGTTGAATAAGCTTGGACTTTTCTCTCTGGAGAGAAGGAGGAAGAGAGGAGACCTGATCGAGGCATACAAAATAATGAGAGGAATAGATAGAGTCATTAGCCAGAGACTTTTCCCTAGGGCAGGACTGACTGGTACGAGGAGTCATTGTTTTAAGATATTAGGGGAAGGGTATAGAGGAGATGTCAGAGGGTGGTTCATTACGCAGAGTTGTGAATGTGTGGAATGCGTTGCCAGCTGTGGTGGTGGAAGCAGAGTCATTAGGAACATTTAAGTGACTGCTGGACATGCACATGGACAGCAGTGAATTGAGGGGAGCGCAGGTTAAGTTATTTTATTTTACATTAGGATTAATCCTCGGCACAACATCGTGGGCTAAAGGGCCTGTTCTGTGCTGTACTTTTCTATGTGTCAGCAACTGTTTGCACTCCTGATGAGTTGACTGGGAAGCTAATCCTCTGCCTGCATATCCTAGCTTCTGGGCGGATCGCTGCCTGGGAGCTGACACAGTCTTGAGGAGCAGCAGCAGCACATGATGGATGAGGGCGAGCCTGCTACTACTACTGCTGCTGCTCCTGCTGCTGGAGGCCTTGCTGGTCCCTTCGTTCCTGGTTAGAACTGGAGAGACGGCTCCCAGATTGCGGTGAAAGTTGACAAAAGGGAAGTACTGATTAAAGGCATAAAAGAGACTCCAGGGCGTCAGACCAAACCACTTGAAATGATTTCCGAAACAAGCTCTTCCCCGAACAAGTTCTGCAAGCAAACGTCTTCCTGATGTAATCTGACAAATTCCCGAAAGCCCGTGACAACAGTACTCTTGTGTTTGAAAGCAGCGTTCCTAGTTAAAATAGCAGCAGTGCTTTTACAATAGTCAGACTCACCTGGCCCATGGGAAATTCCCCTTGTGTTAAAGATTGAAGAAACATTGAAGAAGCAAAGGTCAGCTACTTCCTACTCTTTCCTGTCACGCCAGTCATTACTGGTGTTTAAATGGGTTGCCCACTCAGCATGGCCAGTTAGAATTTCCTGTAACATAGATCTGGTTTTTGAGTCTGCTACACTTGAAACCCTGCCAGTGGAGCTGAACTGTGAAGAGCTTTATCCCTTGTGTCTGGCCCAGTTTACATTGTTGATTAGCAGTGCAGGCGTGACTGAAAACTAGGAAATGAATAAGGCAAGGCAGTGATGTCTGTGATTGCAGCAACATGCCCTTGCTTCTGCCATCTCCATTTACTAATTAAGCCATTTGTTTGGCAGTTTATGGCCTCTGTGTGCATCTAGTTACATGTTTGTTCTCCTGACATATCAGGTTAAGGAAGATCATGTGATAATCCATATGATATAATCAGGAATAGAATGTAGGAATTAAGATGTTTTTCTGTTTGATCCTTGAACATATTTTCAATTTTTTTGCAATGTGTCAGGCAAAAGGATTCTTTTCATGGAATAACTGCCGACGTGCACAAAATATCTGAAGTAAACAGCATTCCTTAATGGTTTGCTGAAATCCTATTGGTCACATAGTACAACTGAACACAGTGGAAGAACAGAAGGCTGTGTTTTTATATTGCTGTAGACATTTGTGTTTGTTTTTAAAAATAGAGTGAAAAGCACCTTTTGGAGTTCTGTATCATAAAATGAGCAAGAAGGAGTGCCCAGATAATTGACCTGAACCTTACAATTACGCCCACAATTTAAATTCCTTGCAAGTACACCACTTTAAGGTTAAAATTAGTTTGCCTTCCCCTGTTAATAGCATCATAGAATCAAAGTTAAAAATCACACAACACCAGGTTATAGTCCAACAGGTTTAATTGGAAGCACACTAGCTTTCGGAGCGACGCTTCTCCATCAGGTGATTGTGGAGGGCTCGATCGTAACATAGAATTCTGTGTTACGATCGAGCCCTCCACAATCACCTGATGGAGGAGCGTCACTCCGAAAGCTAGTGTGCTTCCAATTAAACCTGTTGGACTATAACCTGGTGTTGTGTGATTTTTAACTTTGTACACCCCAGTCCAAGACCGGCATCTCCGAATCATCATAGAATCATACAGCATGGAAATGGAGCCTTCAATCCAATCGGCATTGTTTCTCTCAAATGTAAGATCTTGGTAAATTGCTGCTTCCTCTCTCAGTTGGGTTTAACTTAATTTTTAAATCTCTTTCAGCTATGCTGTTTCCAGCAAGATTGAACCATTTTACAAAGGAGGAAAAGTACAGGTATCTTTAATATATTGCAATTTTTAAATAAATACTTAAGCTTTTAATTATGAGTAGTATAATTGCTACCAAATATTGAAATGAGGGTTTCTGTCGTGCAATTTTGATATTGCTGTTTCATAAATGTGACTTTACGAGATAACTGAAAATCAATGATTTGTTCAAGATTGATTTTATGGTTTTACTTCTGCATTTTAAGACCCAGATCCATTCTTTTGAATTCTGCTTAGCTTACCTTTACATCTTGTATTCTATCTAAAACAGTAGTAAAACAGAATGTATTCCTGACCAGTTTGTGTCCAATTTTGGGCTTCCATTGTCCATTTGGAGATGGAAGCATCTTTGCTTTGTTTTGACGCGTTTACTTCAGCCTGTTCTATCATCACAGATAAATAAAGATGGAACGTACATGTTCTGTACTTGTGGAACGAAGGTTAATATCGTTGATATCGGAACAGGAAAGGTGACAAGGAGTATTGAACAGGTACAGAATTACTTCAGTATGAATGCTTGTAGCTCCTTGTGCTGCTGCTGAGGTCTTCTAGTATATAATGGGGTACAATCCAAGGCCTCCCACTTATGTACCAGGAGAAACATTCCACACTATGCCATTGAGGGGCTAAGTGTCTTATTGTGAGTTCTCCCCACCCCTCACCTCAAATGCATGCCCCTGGTATTAGATATTTCAACCCTGGGGAAAAAGATTCTAACTGTGTGTCCTATCTGTGCATCTCATAATTTTATAGAAGTCTAACAAGTCTCTCCTCGGCCTCTGCCGCTGCGATGAAAACAATCCGAGTTTTTCACGAAACTCATCCTCTCCTCGTCACCTTAGCGATTAAGTGCTGAGCAAGAAGGTCAGTTGGGTACTTTCTAGGGTGGTTCAGTGGTTAACACTGTTGCCTCACAGAGCCAGGGACCCGGGTTCGATTCCAGCCCCAGACAACAGTCTGCGTGGGTTTCCTCCCACAGTCCAAAGATGTGCAGGTTAGTTGAATTGGCCATGCTAAGCTGCCCTTAGTGTTCAGGGATGTGTAGGTTAGGTGCACTTGTCAAGGGTAAATGTAGAGTAATAGGTTTGGGGAATGGGTTTGGGTGGGTTACTCTTCGGAGGATTGCTATGGACTTGTTAGGCCGAAGACCTGTTTCCACACTGTATGGATTCTCTGAATCTATGATCGACTGCCAAGCTGTTAAGACTCTTAAGGAGTCAATTAAAGACAATTTAATGCATTGAACTTAGAATCTCTCCAATCCCCATCTTGCTGTGGTAACTAGTTTCCCAACTTGGAAAGCATGGTTGTCCTGACTACAGGGTGAGGGCCTCTGGTTGCCCCTGTTGTGATCAGTGAGGGTCAAGGGTTAGCCTGTGAAAAGCCATGCTCTTTACAATTGTACAAATTTATGAATTTCCTTCCACGATCTGTTGAGTTGAAAATTTTCTGTGATTTGATGTCATCCACAAATGTAGAAATTCCTCTGACAGAGGTCCCCAAATCTAGTGTTAAATTCTTAAATTTATAGAGTTTTTTTAAAGATATATTAGAGACCTAATGGGCAAGGTTTCATTCAGCGGGTGGTACATGTATAGAATGAGTTGCCTGAGAAAGTGGTGGAGGCGTGTACAGTTGTAATATTTAAAAGGCATCTGGATGGGTATATGAATAGGAAAGGTTTGGAGGGATATGGGCCGGGTGCTGGCAGGTGTGACTAGATTGGGTTGGGATATCTGATCGGCATGGATGGATTGGACCGAAGAGTCTGTTTCTGTGCTCTACATCTCTATGACTATGAGTTAGAAACCAGGAGTGTAACAGACAAATATTTCATATTAAGACTTTCAGTGAATGGAAAATAAGTGACCCAACCAGACTGGACTGATCACTATCTGTGATAACTGATGATAGAATAAATTAGACAATGTGGGTGATTGAACAAAAACTTAGTTGGAGTCAATTTTTCAACTTTTTTCCACATTATATACAGAGGGTAAAAACTCAAGCTGGTTTCACAAGTGAATTTTGTTTTGCATTGATTAAGATTTTCCTGCTTCTTTTTCTTGCAGGAGGATCAAGAAGACATTACCTGCTTCAGTATCAGCCCTGATGATGAGGTAGTTATTGGGAACGAAAATGCTTTCATTCTTCTGAACTATCATTTATATACAAAGATGTGATTTTCCACTGTGGTCTGACATTGTTAAGTCTATCATTTTATACAATATGCTACATTAGCACAGACATGTTCGTGCAATCCTGCAATACATTACACCAGCTGCAGATCAAAACTTTCCAAAAACTGAAAGATTGGAAGCAACTGATTAATTATGATCGATCGGTAGACTGTTTAGAAGAGCTCTGATGTAGAGTCATCTCGACTGGAGCTTGCTCTCTCTCTCTCATGCACGCGCGCTCTCTCGCTCTCTGTCTCTCGTTCTCACTTGTGCTCTCGCTCTCTCTATCTGTGAATGCTGCCTGACCTGCTGTGATTTCCAGCATTTTGTTTTCAGCACAGATTCCAGCATCTGCGGTGTTTTGTTCCAACCCATTAGAAGGTTTGCTTGAGAGGGATGACAGAGGACTCTTTTTCTCACTAAAAAAACAGAGGAGATGAAATGCCTGAAACTCTCAACATATCCTCCACCCAGTGACCACTGTCACTACTTGTTCATTTGCTGAGACAAAAAGCTGCAAAGTGACTCAGTGCCATTGCGAAGTGGTTGCGAACGTTTGAAGCTGCACATTGCTTGGCCATGTTCAGCTCAGTTGGACGAGATCTATTCAACGTGAACAGAAGCTCAATAGTGAGATGAAGCAGGGTTGGTAAAAGGTGCAGAGAAAATGCATTGACTTCCATTGACCAAGTTTGAAGACTGAGATGTGACTTAATTGAGGTGTGCAAAATGATGAGATATTTGGATAGAGTGGACAGGGAAGACCAGATTTCTCTGTTGGAGTAGTCATTGACCAAACGCACAGATTGTTGAAGGATTAGAGGAACAACATACAAAACAAGGTAAATGAGCTTGTAGTGCAGATTGAAATTGGCAGATACAATTTTGTATACTTCAGAGATGTAGCTACAAAGGGATTAGAGCTAGAAACTAAACATGCGTGCACGGTGGCTCAGTGGTTAGCACTACTGCCTCACAGTGCCAAGGACCCGGGTTCAAGGCCCGCCTCGGGTGACTCTTTGTGTGGAGTTTGCACATTCTCCTCATGTCTGTGTGGGTCTCCACCCACACTCCAAAGGTGTGCAAGTTAGGTGGAATGGCTGTGCTAAATTGCCCTGGAGTGTCCACGGATGTGTAAGCTAGATGGGTTAGCCATGAGAAATGCAAGGTTACAGGGATAAGGTGGGTGGCGGGTTCTGAATGGGACTTCTTCAGAGGATTGGTATGGACTTGAGGGCTGAATGGCGTCTTTCCACACTGTAGGGATTCTACGATAGATATCCTATCAAAAGGGCAGGCAGATAGTCAAAGGGGGCATTGTTGCCTCGTTAATGAGAAAGGAAATTAGATCGATAGCAGGAAGTGATATAGAGTCGGAAGGCGTTGAATGTGTATGGGTAGAGTTGAGGAGCATGAAGGAGAAAATATCCTGATGGGAATAATGCACAAGCCTCCTAGCAGTAATCAGGATGTGGGGAAGAAAATAAATCAGGAAATAAAAAGGCATGTAAGAAAGGCATTATTACAATAATCATGGGGAATCCAAAATGCTGATGGATTGGGGAAATCAGGGTTGGTGACAGATTTCAAGGAAAGAAATTTGTGGACTGGCTATGAGATGGATTTTTTTGGAACAGCTTGTGGTAGGGTCTCCTACCAATTCTAGTTTTGGTGATGTGTAATGAGGCAGACTTGATCAGGGAGCTGAGGGTGAAGGAACCCCTATAGGGGGCAGTGACCATAATGTGAGAGAATTCACCCTGCCGTTTCAGAGGAAGAAGCTGGAATCCGATGTAATGGCATTGAGTAAAGGTAACCACAAAGACTTGCGGGAGGAGCTGGCCAGAGTTGATTGGAAGGGGAGCCTAACAGGAAAGAGGGTGGAGCAGCAATGGCAGGATTTTGGGGCTAATTCGGGAGGCACAGCAGAAATTCATCCAAGGGAAGCAAAAACAGACTAATGGGA
Source organism: Chiloscyllium plagiosum (assembly GCF_004010195.1). NCBI lineage: Eukaryota > Metazoa > Chordata > Chondrichthyes > Orectolobiformes > Hemiscylliidae > Chiloscyllium > Chiloscyllium plagiosum. The sequence goes on from NC_057730.1 coordinate 15,859,061, forward strand.
GGGTGAGGCAATCATGACTGACAAGGGGAAGATACAATATGGCGAAGGTTAGTGCGAAGCCAGAGAATTGGGAAGCCTTTAAAAACCAGCGGAAGACAACTAAAAAAGCAGTAAGAGAAGACTGAGCATGAGAGTAAGCCACCTAGTAAGATAAAAGAAGGTTGCGAGTTTTTTTAAGAATGCCTCAAAGGTAAGAGAGAGAGACAAGAGTGGACATTGGACCACTGGAAAGTGAGACTGGAGAATTGGTGATGGGGAGCAACAATTGACAGAGGAACTGAATAAGTACTTTGTCTCAGTTTTCACAATGGAAGACACCAGTAGCATGCAAGAATTTCAGGAGAGGGAGTTTGACCCCACGCCACAACTAACCAACAGAGTAAACAACATACTACGGAACCTTAAAAAAAAACAGACTAATAACCGGGATTGACCTACAAAGGATGAAACCGGAAAGCGACTACACCAAGATTTTACAAGTGACCCAAAGTTTACAAACCAGGCATACCTCTTAGACCCATTGTAGCACTGCTGGGAAGGCCATCACATAAACTGGCAAAAGAACTCCAACAAAAACTAAAACATCTGATCAGCGGTTCCAAACAGTCCAAACAATCATCACAGGAATTCCAAAACAACATCAAGAACATAAACACAGACAAGGATGAAGCAATGGTCCCATTTGATGTAATGGCACTGTTCACTTCAATTGACAAAACTCTCGCCAGAGAGACAATAGCCAACCTTCTGGACAGGCAGAACTGACAATATGACGGGGAGCGTATCAACAAGGACCGCACACTCAAACTACTAAACCTGTGCTTGAAGACACATTCACCTTCAACAACTAAATATATGATCAGATCAATGGAACCACCTATGGGCTCACCCATCTTTGGGCTCATAGCAGAAGCAGTGATGCAATGATTGGAACAAACAGCCCTCCCACAAATCCAATCTGAACTCTGGATCCAATATGTAAATGACACTTCTGTTATCATTAAGAGAACAGAAATCGAGAACACACATTGGATCATCAACACCATACTGGCAGGGATCAGATTTATGAGAGAGGAAGAAACCAAGAACCAACTCCCATTCCTGGATATGACGGTAGAAAGGACACAGAGCAGGGAATGCACCACAAACGTGTACAGGAAAACCACGCATATCAACTAGGTCCTGAATTACAACAGCAACCACCCAAACACACAAGAGAAGCTACATTTGCACCCTGTTCAAAAAGGCTACAACGCACTGCAGCACTCCCGACCTATGAAGGGAAGAAAAAGAACATCTCTACAGAGTTCACCAAAACGAATATCCCCGCAACTTCATCCGCAGATGTCTAACAGACAGACAACACAATGAGGACATGCTACAACCTAACTCACTAGCCATGCTACCTTATGTAAAAAAGCATCTCGAAACTAACAGCCAGACTTCTCCACCCACTGGGATCCATGACAGCCCATAAACCGGCAGCCACGCTCAGACAACAACTCACCAGGACAAAATACCCTATACCCATCATGTGCAAGACTAATATAATTTACAGGATTCCATGCAACGACTGCATGAAATACTGTATAAGACAAACAGGCAGACAACTAGCAGTCCACAACTACGAACACCAACTAGCCACTCAACACCATGACCAGCTGTCCCATACACACAGATGACAGGGATCACAAATTTGACTGGGACAACACAACGATCATAGTACAGCCAGAGAATTCCTAGAAGCAGGGCACTCATCCATGGACTCTATCAAGAAGCACATTGACCTAAACCCAATATTCTGGCCACTACAACGAGCAACCGGAAGCAGCAGGAATGGAGCCAAATAAATACCAGAAGACACAGTACAGCAGTGCTTCACAGGAGGCTCCACAGCATTGAAGCTGTCACCTAGACAGGGGATGAAACGCCTGCAAATCAGCTTCCCAGCTCAGCAAACATACCCACAACCACGGCAACCGGCACCCAAGCTACACACCTTTACACAAATTTTGAATTTCACGAGAGTCGGGGCAGAGGTGAGTGTAATGGCCATCACTGAGGAGACGGTACTGGGGAAGCTGAAAGATCTGAAAGTGGATAAGTCACCTGGACTAGGTGGACCATAGTCCAAGGTTCTGAGAGAGATAGCTGAGGAGATCGTGGAGGCATCGATGGTGATCTTTCAGGAATCACCAGCGTCAGAGAGGGTTCCAGAGGACTGGAAAATGGTGAATGCAGCACCCCTGTTTACAAAGGGAGGGAGGTAGAAGACTGGAAACTATAGACCAGTTAGCCTGACCTCAGTCGTTGGTAAGATTTCAGAGTTTTGTTATCAAGTACAAGATTGAGGATTACTTGGAAATGCATGGTAAAACAGGACCAAGGCAGCACGGCTTCATCAAGGGGAGGTGGTGTCTGACAAATCTGTTAGAATTCTTTGAGGAGGTAATGAGCAAGTTAGACATAGGAGAGCCAATGGGTTTCCAAAAGGCCTTTGACAGCTGCACAGGAGGCTACTCAATAAGATGAGCCCATGATGTTAAGGGCGAGGTACTGGCATGAATACAGGATTGGCTGACTGGCAGAAGGCAGAGAGTGGGGATAAATGGGTGTCTTTCAGCAGGTGACTAGTACTGTTCCACATGGGTCTGTGTTGGGACCACAGCTGGTCACATTATACATTAACGGTCTGGACGAAGCAACCAGGGTCTTGTTGTTAAGTTTGCAGATGACGCAGATATAGGTGGAGGAACAGCTAGTGTTGATGATGCGGGGAGGCTGCAGAAGGACTTGGATTGGCTGGGAGAGCAGGCGAAGTAGTGGCAGATGGAATACAATGTGGGAACGTGTGAGGTTATGCACTTTTTATAGGAAGAACAAAGGTCTGGACTATTTTCTAAATGGGGAAAGGCTTCGGAAATCTGAAGCACAAACTGACTTAGTCCAAGCTTGGGATTTGCTTAGATTTAACATGCAAGTTCAGTTGGCAGTTAGAAAGATGAATGCAGTGTTAGTGTTCATTTCAAGAGAGATAGAATACAATAACGTAGGTTATTGCTGAGGCTGTACAAGGCTCTGGTCAGACCATATCTGTAATGTTGTGAGTAGCTTTGGTACCAGTATTTAAGGAAGGGTGTGCTGGCGTTGGAGAGCAGCCAGAGGACGTTTACAAGAGTGATCCTCAGGATGAAAAGCTTGTCATATGAGGAGTAGTTGAGAACTCTGGGTCTGTACTTGATGGAGCTTAGAAGGATAGGGAGAGGATCTGATTGAAACTTAGAGAATACTGAAAGGATATAGTGGGCATGAAGATGATGTTTCCGCAAGGAGGAGAGACTAGGATCTGAGGCACGGCCTCTGAGTGAAGGGATGACCCTTCAGAACTGGGATGAGCAATTTCTTTAGCAGCAGATGGTTAATCTGTCGAATTCACTGCTCCACAGGGCTGTGGAGATCAGGTCGTTGAGTGTATTTATGACAGAGAGTTCCTAATTGATAAGAGGATCACGGGTTATGGGCAGAAGGCAGGAAAATGAGATTGAGAAATTCTCAGCCATGGTCGAATGATAGAGCAGACTCGATGGGCTGAATGGTCTACTTCTCTTATCTCTTATAATCTTATGGTCTTGTTACATGAGGAAATTTTTTTTCACCCTGAGGGTGGTGACTGTCTGGAATTCACTGCCCAGTTTGAGCTGTAAGCCCTCAAATTGTTTGAAAGGAGTTTGAATCTGAATCTGCAGCTGACCAATTGTCATCAGCAAGGCCACGGGCCAAGTGGTAGAAAGTGGGATGAGAATGGGTAGCTTGTTTTCTTTCAACTGGCACAGATCCAGCAGGTTGTTTGGCCATTTTCTGTACTGTAACCTTTCTCTAGTTCTAATGTCAGTGCAGTTTTACCATTGGAGAGAAAATCTGAGGTCTTTGTGTTCTTTTATCTCCTAATTTCATAGTCATAAAGCATGGAAACAGACCCTTCGGTCCAACCAGTCCATGCTGAACATAATCCCAAACTAAACTGGTCCCACCTGCCTGCTCCTGGCCCATATCCCTTTCCTATCCATGTACTTACCCAAATGTCTTTTAAACATGGTAACTGAACCCGCATCCACCACTTACTCTGGGAATTCATTCCAAACACAGACTACTCTCTGTGTAAAAATAAAAATGACCCTCATATCTTTTTAAAATCTTTTTCCTCCCACCTTAAAAATACGCCCAGTAGTCTTGAAATCCTCACCCTAGGGAAAAGACATCTACTATTCACTTTAATATACCATTCATTATTTCATAAAACTCTATAATGTCTCTCTCACCCTTGTATGTTCTACTGAAAAAAGGCCCCAGCCTCTCCTTATAACGCAAATCCTCTGTTCCTGACAATATCCAAGTAAGTCTTTTCTGAACCCTCTCCAGCTTAATAATGTCCTTTGTATAACAGGGAATATATTTATTCTTTCTATTTCAAGCAGACAAGACTAGCCAACTTTAATTTCACCTACAAAATGGTGGCACTGAATTCTATTTGGGACTCTTGAGCATATTTCTCCATGTTAGAGTCATAGTGATGTACAGTACGGAAACAGACCCTTTGGACCAACTCGTCCATGCTGACCAGATATCCCACCTAATCTAGTCTCAGTTACCATTACCCGGCCAAACCCTTCCTAATCATAATACACATCCAAATGCCTTTTAAACGTTACAATTGTACCAGCCTCCACCACTTCCTCTGGCAGCTCATTCCATACACGTACCACCCTCTGCAGGAAAAAGCTGCCCCTTAGGTCTCTTTTATATCTTTCCCCTCTCACCCTAAACCAATGCCCTCCAGTTCTGGACTCCCCGACCCCAGGGAAAAGACTGTCTATTTCATGTTTTTCATGATTTTATAAACCTCTATAAGGTCACCCCTCAGTCTCCGATGCTCCAGGGAAAACAGCCCCAGCCTGTTCAGCCTCTCCCTATAGCTGAAATCCTCCAACCCTGGCAACATCATTGTAAATCTTTTCTGAACCCTTTCAAGTTTCACAACATCCTTCTGATAGGAAGGAGAATAAAATTGCACGCAATATCCCAGAAGTGGCCTATCCAACATTCTGTATAGCCGCAACATGACCTCCCAACTCCTATACTCAATGCTGTGATCAATAAAGGAAAGCATACCAAACACCTTCTTCACTATCCTATCTAACTGCGACTCCATTTTCAAGGAACTATGAACTTGCATTTCAAGGTCTCTTTGTTTAGCAACACTCCCTAGGACCTTACCATTAAGTGTATAAGTCCTGCTAAGATTTGCTTTCCCAAAATGCAGCACCTCGCATTTATCTGAATTAAACTCAATCTGCCACTCCTCAGCTCACTGGCCCATCTGATCAAGATCTTTATTGTACTCTGAGGTAACTTTCTTCGCTGTTCACCATGCCTCCAGTTTTTAAGTCATCTGCAAACTTACTAACTATACCTCCTCTGCTCAGATACAAATCATTTATAGATTAGATTAGATTAGATTACTTTACAGTGTGGAAACAGGCCCTTCGGCCCAACAAGTCCACACCGACCCGCCGAAGCGCAAACCACCCATACCCCTACATTTACCCCTTACCTAACACTACGGACAATTTAGCATGGCCAATTCACCTGACCTGCACATCTTTGGAACTGTGGGAGGAAACCGGAGCACCCGGAGGAAACCCACGCAGACACGGGGAGAATGTGCAAACTCCACACAGTCAGTCGCCTGAGGCGGGAATTGAACCCGGGTCTCTGGCGCTGTGAGGCAGCAGTGTTAACCACTGTGCCACCGTGCCGCCCACGGCATACAAATGATGAAAAGTAGTGTACCCAGCATCGATCCTTGTGGCACACCACTGGTCACAGCAATATCTTTTGTAGTTCTGCTGATTCATGGAATGAGTTACTGTGAGTTACATTATGAACCACATGAATTACATCGCTGCATTGCAGTCTGAATGATATGAATTACATTGCTATGCCTCTGATGTTTAGATTTTCTGCATTTGGAGAGCACTTCTCTGATCCACAGCATCCTGATCTTGGCCCACTAGGGGTCAAGAATCAAAAGTTTGGAAGACCCTGCTTTAGTCCAATATCAAATCAGTGTCATGCGTGGTAAGCAGAAAAGATCCCACTTCCACTTGCTCTGGGATGTTGTCTTTGGCACCTTTATCCCTCTGAATAAATTTTTAATCCCAATTCCCACTTTTTCACCTCATGCCATGTGTTTAAGTTTTTGCAACAGTCCCCTGTGTCAAAATTTTCCAGAAGTCCATACATTCCCATTCCCACTATTTATCATATTTGCCACCTCCTGAAAATCTTTGTCAAGTGTGATGCTTAATATTATATGTCTGTGTGTTGCTTGGCAGATATTGGTGACAAGTAGTCGTGCCTTACTCCTGAAACAGTGGGATTGGAAAGAGAATGCTTGTACACGTACTTGGAAAGCTATTCACACTAGTCCAGTGGCGAGCATGGCTTTTGATTCTACCTCAACGTTATTGGCTACAGGTATGAGACTTACCTTGATGTATTGTCTCTAACTCCCTGAACTTAGTCTATTGTGACATGCAAAAGGATGCCATTGGTGAGTTTGTAGGTTGTGATGGGATCAACTTGATCAACTCTTAAAGGCTTGTGAATTTGTAGAATTCATTGACCCAGCATCCAACGCATTCTGGGGTGTTGAGGAAGTTTAAGGATGAGAGAGACAGATTTTTAATGAGTAATGGGATGAAGGGTTACGGAGAGTGGAGTTGAGACCCAGATACGATCTGCCATTGTCGTATTAAACGGTAGAGCAGGCTCAAGGGGCTGAATTGTTTGCTCCTTCTCCGAGTTCTGATGTTACATTTGACTGGAAATGCTTCTCAGGGGCTGCCATGAAACCATCGTGGTTTGTTTGTTGACTTTTGCAGGAGGATGTGATAGCACAATCAAGATTTGGGATGTCATCAAGCAGTACTGCACGCACAATCTGAAGGGTTCCTCTGGAGTGGTTCAGTAAGGAAAATTTAACTGTGTGACTTCATATTAGAAGCTGGCCATTGTAATCAATGCTGAGTGTAGGTAAACAGAAAATAAGAAGCTGTGGAGTTGCATTGTAAATTTAAAACGGCAAAGATGTGCTTGCTCCAATCTTTGCTGGGTGAGATGGTCATAGAGAAGCTGGTAGCTTGCATTGATCCTACTTTCCTTCTCTTTTAGTGATACTCACTCTCTCTTTGCAGCTTGGTTGAATTTCATCCTGACATATCACGTCTTCAGCTGTTTTCCTCTTCGATGGACTATAAGATACGGCTCTGGAACCTCAGCACCAGTAAATGTATGATGGTGCTGGATGCTCACTACAGCACTGTGACTTCCCTGGCATTTACTTCAGATGGAAATACACTTGTCAGGTACTGCAGACATTAGGGACAGATTGGTTGTAATATATCGTCTAATGTGACTAATCCTGTGTTTTAGATGAATGTTTAGGATCCTAGATGATAGTTTAGATCTCCTTTGTTTGCCTTCCCTTTCCACTGTGGGCAATGTAGTTGTGATTCTCGATTGCAAAGAATCTGAAGTTCATTTTACCAACTAAATCATCAATATGAAAGGGAGGCTAGTACTGTGTTACATGAATTTGAAGGTCAACAAACCTTCTTAACAGAGATTCAACCAAATACTCCAGATTGAACTTAGTTTTGTGCATAATACAACGCTTTACTTTATACAGCTCCGGCCGAGATAAAATCTATATTGTATGGGACTTGAAAACATACAAATCAGAGAGAACAGTTCCTGTGTATGAGGTGAGTTGAAATTATAGTTTCTGATATTGACACTATTTTCAAAACTGGAAAGGTTTAAAAAAAAATCCTTCATTTATGAGTCATATATGCTTAGCTGTGCCTGGCTGTTTAAGCTTTGGTCTTGTGATTTTAAGATGCCACCAGAGGTGCTTAAATTAGAGTGTCATGAGCTGATTGTCGGATATTTAAAATCTTATTGGAAATAAAGTGGAACAGCCACAAAATGGTAATACAGAGCTCACTGCCCCAAGTTACAGGGTATTAGCTTTAGAGTGTAGCTCTTTTTGTTTTCCCCTTTCTGATAATAGCATTCCATACTGCAACAAAAAATCCTTAGTAACTCCTCCTGATTTACTTTTAGAAGTGTCGTAAATATTATTCATTAGGGAAAGACAGGAGACGTTTGCTTCAGTAAGATCTCTCAAATGGCATTGCAATGATTGATTAATTAATTGTGGTTTCAGTTGAGTGAGCAACATTGGCCAGAGAATCTCAGCAATGCAAAAACAATTTGATTTGAGAAATGGCCAGCAGCGGTTATAACAAATTTGAGATGGCTATCCATCGACAATAACAATCGCCTTGATAAGTCTGCTCCATGCTCCTTACATAACGTTGATTGTGTCAGGTACCTGAAGATGCAGTATTAGTGAGACATTGCGCATTTCATGCAAAGTTCTTCATCCAAAATGTCAATGCGGGTCATGTCGTGCAGTAGGTAGTGTCCCCACTGCTGGCTCAGGAGGCTGAGGTTCAACTTCCACCTGCTCCAGGGGGTGTGTTACAACATCTTTGAATGGGTTGATTAGAATACATATGGTTCTAATTGTTGATTCCATCATTTGAACTTGAAGGTGCTGAATCTCTCTCCTTGCCCATTTTGACACTGAAGTGCAGATTGGGCTCTATTTTTATGGTATGGTGTATGATGACTCCTTGCATGCACCTTCCACTGAAGATATGAAGTACGATATCTGACATTTCGTAACAGGCTACAAACCGGGAGAGAGCGAGTGTGTTTCTGCAGTGGCAGTGGGCTACGTGAGATGGTCTAGAGAAGGAAGGATGTCCTGTACTTGCATTGGAGAAGGACACCACCTCCCACTCCTGTCCTTCTCTCCTGCATCTCTTGGTGCTGTTATGTCTGGCTCTGTGTCCTCCTCCCAGTCCTCATTCAGACCAAGACACTCATAGGAGGTTCCATGACCAAACACATCCTTTCTCTTGTAGCTGTCCAATAGATGAAGTTTCATTATACCCTTTTCAGATGAACCCCTCAAAATCTCTGTAGCAAGTGTGCTAGAACATTGGCGAAACATGAACAAAGCATCCATAAAAATTCCCAGAGTTCTCTTCAGAGCTTCAGTGGCTCGTAAACCTGAAATGGTGGCTAACCTTTCCCAGTGACTAGTAAATATGAAATGGTGACTAACCTTACAAGTAGTGTGTGAAATCCATATTAATACCTTGTCTACTCCAAAGCAGCTGGTTAGGAGAGGGTGTTAAGGGCAAACTCTGGCCAGCAAGTTACTCTGCAGTCTCTTTGTTGGGCCCCAGCAGGTATTTGAAATGGCAGTCAACACTTTTACTGCACGTCTATACAGGATTCTCCCTGTGTGCTTCAATTCCTTTTCCCAAATGGTGTCATGTGATGAACACCGGCTAAATTGACCTTCCAGTTCAAGATGGTCATCTCAGGGAAGGTCTGTTAGTTCCTGAATGAGCTGTAAAACCAAAAAAAATCACCGTCACTCCCAATAAGTGGATGGATACTGTCCAGTTGTCCTGTATGTATCCACTGCTATTGCTCAGTTTTCCCACTAGGTGGCTTACTTGTGACGTTTGAAAGACATCTGTCTCATCCTGAGCACAGATTTCTCTTTATCTACTACTAATATTAACCCTGTGGAGAAAAAAATATATAATCCATTCCCGATTGTTCGGAAACCATTTAAAGTTTCCTTAGGCTGTAACATAGTTCTGCAAGAGCTTTTCCTCCAATACATTAGATTTCTAAGAAAAAGATTTTCTGAACTGCTCTGTGACTTCTTGAGCAACTGTTTCTAATCCCTCACTGGTCTTCTAATGTCCTTGTAAATTTTCTCTGATTCATGACAGACTGTGGAAGCAGTAGTGTTACTACCGGAGAACGAAGATTTCACTGCCTTGGGAGTGACGGGCAAAGAACCTCACTTTATCACAGCAGGCAGTAAAGGTAAATACCAGGCATGTTCCTGAACGGTGGCCAAACCAAACAGTTAGCTTGTTTCGGAAAAGCTATTCCATGATTTAAAAAAACACACTTGCCATCGGAACTGACTGCAGTCTACTCAAGGTGCTTGTTTCGTTCAAACTGTAGTGGATTTATCAAGAAGCCCACTGTGCTCCAAAAGCTATCAATATTTTGTGTTTTGAAAAAAATGCCATGATTCTCAAATTGACAGAAGTTGTGGTACCCAAATGAAATTATATCAGATTAAACAATTAATGATCTAGAGTAGTTCTAGAAGTTGTGTGCTTATTGTATTTTATACACGATATTTGATTATAAGTATTCTAGAGTTGTACAGAGTATATTTGTTTATAATATGAATCATCGTACTCTGCTGAGTTGACAGATTCAGATTTCAAGCTTTAAGTAGTTTGTTTTTGCCTGAAATCTAATTTTAAAACTTTAATGATCTGCATTTCTAATATTATAAATTTTACTTTTTGGTGTTACTTCTTTCCTTTAGAAATCCCTGTGATTGCCTCCCTGGTGGGGATGTAGAGCTTTGGATTTGTGATTTCCCATGTCCTTTGCTTATATTACAGACAAAGTCCCCCTGTTTTAAAGCAACCTTGTTTCCCCAGCATTCCAGACATTTTGCAAGCTTTGATGTTTAATTATGCCACAATATCCAAGTACTGAATGAATCTACGGATAGAATCGCTCCAGTGCGGAAAGCGGCCCTGTGGAGAGCATCCCGCCTGGACCCACTGTCCTGCCCTCTCCCTGTAACCCTGCATTTCCCATGGCTAACCCACCTAGCCGGAATGTGCAAACTCCACACAGATAGTCGCCTGAGGTGGAATTGAACCAGGTCTGCTAACCACAGAAATGTAAGAATCAGGACTGAATTATATTTGCATGACACGGTCCAATTATTTCCTCCTCCCCCACTTTTAATTCCATTTCCCCTAAAATGGCACTTGCTTAGCCCTCTCGAGGGTGCAACATTACAGCAGGTCATGGGTATAATATTACCAAAGCAGAGGAGTGGTCCCATTTAGCTGAGAGGGGGAGCTTTCCTGTGACTTTACCAAAAGGAACCTTGAACATTAAGTACCTTTTGAACTGGACTAATCACGCAGGGCCTGGAGAATGGGGTGTAAGGGCCATCATTCTCTGCCACTGGCTCTGGCTCTGATGATATCATTGGTGGCTTTACTTTACATCACTTGAGCCTGATCTAGGTGTTACAGTCTGGAATTCATGGACCATCTCCCAAGCACCCACCATCCCTCTGCATCTCTTTCTTCCTTTTTTGTGTTTTGAATATTAACCACTACCCCCCTTGCAGCCAATCACAAGTTTACATTATGGGCAATGCAAGCTACCAAACATGCGGGAAAGCAAGAATGGATTAAATATCTCACTTTCTTCTAAGAGCCACTTTGTTCTATGTTTTGTTTACTACTTTGAATTTCTGCTTTTTTGGTTCTGTACCTATGTTTTTAACTTCACCTCAAAAGCACCTTTGCATATGTTTCCAAATGAGAAGGTTGATGAGTGATGGGTGTTAACAGTAGAGGTGATGGCTGATATTGCTTTGTTTTTCATTTGCATTGTGTGCTGGCAACCAAGGTGATAAACCCGATGGCAATTCCTCCGTCAGTGCTGCCAGTGATTTTTAACCTTAATGACTTCTTGATTATGTCGATTGTATTTTAAATCTCGTAATTTCTTCTAAAACACGCGAAGGGATCCTCCGAGTTTGGGAAGCTTACTCTGGAAGATGCGTGTACTCACAGTGTGTGCCTGGTAAACTTCAGAAAGATACTGAAGGGGATGCGGATGAGCAATCTCTGACCCACTGTGCCATTGTTCCAGCAACGCAGAAACTAACCACAGTAACTGCTGAACACAATATTCTCACCTATGACCTATGCACTTTGAACCTTACGCGCCAGGTGAGTAGAAAATTTAAATCAAATCCTCTCCCCCAAACCCTACTTAGCTCAGTAAATGCCACTTAGCAACAACAAAAGCGTGCACTTCAGAGGCTGATTGTGGTTAGACATTCCAAGGCTCAAGAGCTATTATCTCCATGGCGTGCATGCGGTTTGATTTCTCTGGTATTCCAGCTATACATACTTGGCTGCTTTCCATGTGAGCTGCTGGTTCCTGCAGTTGTACAAGTGATCATTCAATCTCTACAGTGTAGATCCAGGCATTCGGCCCTATAAGTCCACACCGACCCTCTGAAGAGTAACCCAGTCAGACACATTCCCCCTACCCTATTACTCTACATTTACCCCTGACTACTGCACCTAACCTACACATTCCTGAACTCTATGGGCAATTTAGCATGGCTAATTGACCCTAACCTGCACATCTTTGGATTGTGGGAGGAAACCCACGCAGATGCTGGGAGAATATGCACACTCCACGCAGGCAGTTACCCGAGGCTGGAATTGAACCCGGGCCCCTGGCACTGCGAGACAGCTGTGCTAACCACTGAGCCACTGCGTCGCCCTTAACTGAAGAATAAATTTAGCTCTTCTGGTATGGATTAATTTCATGTGATCTGTATTGGAAGAATAACCTCCTTAAAGCATAAAACAGTTCAGGGAAAGGAGTCTGATATTTACTGATTTTCGTTTGTGTTTTACTGGATATTTCTCCCATTTCTTTCACCGTTTTTTCACCAATGATAATGTGGGCGGCACGGTGGTACAGTGGTTAGCACTGCTGCCTCACAGCGCCAGAGACCCGGGTTCAATTCCCGCCTCAGGCGACTGACTGTGTGGAGTCTGCACGTTCTCCCCGTGTCTGCGTGGGTTTCCTCCGGGTGCTCCGGTTTCCTCCCACAATCCAAAGATGTGCAGGGTCAGGTGAATTGGCCATACTAAATTACCTGTAGTGTTAGGTAAGGGGTAAATGTAGGGGTATGGGTGGGTTTCGCTTCGGCGGGGCGGTGTGGACTTGTTGGGCCGAAGGGCCTGTTTCCACACTGTAATCTAATCTAATCTAATCTAATCTAAATCTAAACTATAATTGTCAATGTTGGTATCATTCAAGTCCCATTTGCCAGCACTCGGTCCCTTACCCTTTTATGCTATGGCTTTTCAAGTGCTCAGCTAAATACAACTAAAATGTCCTGAAGGTTCCCGCCTCTACCAGCCTCCAGGCCTTGACTTCCAGATACCCACAACCCTTTGGGTGAGGGAAAATAAGTCAAATCCCCTCTGACCCTCCTGCTCCTTACCTTAAACTTTTATGTTCCCAGGTTATTTATCTGTCAACTAATGGGCAAAGCTTCTCGCCATCTACCCTGTCTATGCCCCTCGTAACTTAGTGCACTTCAATTATGTCTTCCTCAGCCTTCTCTGCTCTAAGGAAAGCTACCCTAGTGTGCCTTCATGGCTGTAACTCAGGAAACATCCTGGTGAACCTCTTCTGCACCATCTCCTGTGTATTCACATCCTTCCTATTGTGTGATGACCAGAACTACATACAGCACTCCAGCAGTGGCCTAACTAATGTTATATACAACTACTTCATAATCTCCTTGTTAATGTGTTCAGCCCCTTGACTAACAAAGGCAGAATCCATTTTGCCTCCTTAGCCACCTGCTTCAAGTACTTGCACACCAAGGCCCTTTGATCCTCTGTGTTTCCTGCAGTCCTACCTTTCAATCTGTACTCCCTTGCCTTAAAACACATCACCTCATGCTTTTCAGAATTAATTACCACTGCTCAGCCCATCTATATTGTCCTGTGTCTAAGGCTTTCTTCCTCACTGCTTACAACACCATCAATTTTTGTGTCATCAGCAAACTTACTGATCACACCTCCTCCAATCATGTCTAGATCATTAACGTATGCAGCAAAACAGCAAAGGACCCACCACCGACTGTTGAGAATAGTGTCAATTCACCTCACTGTACAGTCACCTACTGCTACATTCCTTGTTGTTCCCTCAACTTGAGTGGCCTCCTGTGCTGTGATGCCATCGTTAGTTTGCACATCCAGCCCTCAGACCCCAATCTCATCAAGGAGACCGAGAGAACCTCAGACCACCTGGGCAGTTGCTGAGGCTGAATCTCCTGCTTTCTGGGTCCTTTACCTGCTTCATGCTCTGTCACACCCTCCTGTCCCTGTTCACTGATCAAAGCAGACCGTTTCCTAAGTAGTAGGACTGTCTTTTGGCACAAAGAATGCAGGTAACATTCCCTTCCTGATGTCTGTAGTTCAGCGTCTAGCTCACAAACTCTGAAGCACATCTAGTTGAACACTTACTGCAGACATGTTTGTCCCAGATCACAATACTGTCCAGTCACTCCCACATACTGCAGCCGTGGCACATCAGCTGAGCTGCCATTTTTAATGAGCTTTAATTATTTAAGTATTATTCACTTACTTTTTATGCCTTTTAACTTTACCACCAATTTATGTACGATGTTACAATTTAAGAACAGAAAAGATATTGACTGCCAACCAGATTCAACGAACAGCTGGCTTACTTCTTCACAGAGCCAGTTCCAATCAGTTCCAATAAATCTAACTTTGTCTTTGACTGTCTACCATGGGAGAATCTCCTTTTGCTTGCTGCTCTGGGTGATGCTGACTACCTGTCTTAGGGGTTTTCTCTTACCCACCTCTGCAGGTAATGCTGACTACCTTATTAGGTTTCCTCCTGTTAACTGCTCTTTTCAAGAGACTTCTTCCAGAGAGTTTCCACAATTTTCAAAACCCCAATCCTCTTTAAATATTTAACTGTATCTTTTTTCTCTGCACCATTGCTGGAAGTCTTCCTTTTGCTTGCTTTTGGTATTCAATAAAGTCAGTTATCAATTTGATAAAGTTGGGAGTTCCTGTTTATTTCAATATGTCATACGTTGCTCCATTGCCATGCATGCATGTATCCCAACTTCGTTGGGAAAGATCAGATGGGGTTTGGATATTGGGGAAAGTCAGGGATCGGAGTGGGAAGGCCAATGGATTGGTCACCACAGTGTGGGGAGTTGAATGCTCAAAGGTTGTAGGAAGTCGTGTGGAGGTTGTGATGGATTAGTGTGGTTCTGAGGGATGCTTTTCAAGACCTGGTGAAAACACTTGCTTGTAGGTCAGGAGGAGCAGTGCTCTAAGTGCATTTGTTAAAATGTAAAAAGAAAAAAACTCATTCACTGGATGTCCACGTCGCCAGCATGTCCGAAAATGTGAATTTGCCACTCTCTGACAACATTTTATAGAGTCATAGAGATGTACAGCATTGAAACAGACCCTTCGGTCCAACCCGTCCATGCCGACCAGATATCCCAACCCAATCCAGTCCCACCTGCCAGCATCCGGCCCATATCCCTCCAAACCCTTCTTATTCATATACCCATCCAGATGTCTCTTAAATGTTGCAATTGTACCAGCCTCCACCACATCCTCTGGCAGCTCATTCCATGCATGTACCACTCTCTGTGTGAAAAAGTTGCCCCGTAGGTCTCTTTTATATCTTTCACGTCTCCCCCTAAACCTATGCCCTCTAGTTCTAGACTCCCTGACCCCAGTGCAAAGACTTTGCCTATTTACACTATCCATGCCCCTCATAATTTTGTAAGCCTCTATAAAGTCACCCCTCAGCGTCTGACGCTGTAGGGAAAACAGCCCCAGCCTGTTCAGCCTCTCCATATAGCTCAAATCCTCCAACCCTGGCAACATCCTTGTAAATCTTTTCTGAACCCTTTCAAGTTTCACAACATCTTTCTGATAGGAAGATAGGAAGATATTCCAACAGTGGCCTAACCAATGTCCTATGCAGCCGCAACATGACCTCCCAACTCCTGTACTCAATACTCTGATCAATAAAGGAAAGCATACCAAACGCCGCCTTCACTATCCTGTTGACCTGCGACTCCACTTTCAGGGAGCTATGAACCTGCACTCCAAGGTCTCTTTGTTCAGCAACACTCTCTCGGACCTTACCTTTAAGTGTATAAATCCTGCTAAGGTTTGCTTTCCCAAAATGCAGCACCTCGCATTTATCTGAATTAAACTCCATCTGCCACTTCTCAGCCCATTGGCCCATCTGGTCCAGATCCTGTTGTAATCTGAGGTAACCCTCTTCGCTGTCCACTACACCTCCAAGATCCTTGTGGCACTCCACTGGTCACAGGCCTCCAGTCTGAAAAACAACCCTCCACCACCCTCCTGTCTTCTACCTTTGAGTCAGTTCTGTATCCGAATGGCTAGTTCTCCCTGTATTCCGTGACATCGAACCTTGCTAAGCAGTCTCCCATGGGGAACCTCGTCGAATGCCTTACTGAAGTCTATATAGATCACATTTATCACTCTGCCCTCATCAATCCTCTTTGTTACCTCCTCAAAAAACTCAATCAAGTTTGTGAGACATGATTTCCCATGCACAAAGCCATGTTGACTATCCCTAATCAGTCCTTGCCTTTCCAAATACATGTACATCCTGCAGAAATTTCCTGCAGTCTGGGAAATCTGTGGTTTTAACAGAAAAGGAAACTTCCAAAGATTTCATTGAGTGACTTAATTCCTGGGACTGGTTAGGTTGCCCTCCCAGTTGAGTGGGTGATTTTGAGATGGATTGCAGTTCACTTCCAGCTTTTTAATGTTTTAATTTCACAGCTGATTCAAACCCATTTTTGTTCTTGATAGTTAAAAATACTGATTTCCAACCTGCACATAGTTGCTGCTATGTTCATTAATAAGGCTCTTCGCGCAAAGGAGATCTGGGTAGCAGAAATTCCTAAGGCTTCGGGTTAACTCCTGAAAGGAGGGCAGATGACCGTGTTACTTGTGGTCAAGGCAATTACATCCTTTAATGGAACTGTGTAGAATTGGAAAGCAGACTTTGATGAGAGCACAGAACAAGCTCTGGATTGGTGCTGGAATAGGAAAGGGCTGATTACACTCTTGCTACTTAGAAAGCATCAGTGTCAAAACTTGATGAATACCATGGCGCATTCTGAACAAGAATGGCGATGCATCAGATTGTACAGAAGACGGAACACAAATATTTAAATATATGTTGACATTAACACTCTATTCGCTTAAGGTTTAGAACACGACATGAATTTATATTTCAGGAGTTAGGATTGTCGAGTTCTAATGCTTTCTGTTTTTAGTTTGTAGGTTATAATGATGAGGTGCTGGATGTAAAATTTTTGGGTCTATCTGACACACACATTGTTGTGGCCACCAACAGCCCACAGCTGAAAGTATTTGAGCTTGCAACGTTAAATTGTCAAATTCTATATGGACACACAGGTGAGTGGAAACTTTCTACTTGTGTTGGGTTGGTCATAACTCTCCTTCAAGTTTCCACTCTGTTAGTGGTGAGAGGTAGGGGTTATGGGACAAATACTTGGATAGTGCAATAGTCTTGTATTCCTTCCCTTGTACAAATGTACATGCCAAACACAGTACATTGTCATCTTTGTTTTTTGATTCACAATCTGCTGACCTTCTTGTTAACCTGTCACAATGTTGCAATATCTGTTTGCCCTAAACCAGTTTGAACAAAAGATTAGTTTGAAGTAAATTGCCAAGTGTTGCAGTTGCTATACCTGGGTTATGCCACACTTTTTTTTTTTGGATCTATTATTTTAACAGCCCAGGTATAGTTTTGCCTTTGTGTGATTGATAAGTCGTTTAATACATCCCCATCTTTTATAGAATCCCTACAGTGTGAAAGCAGGCCATTCAGACCCTGTGAAGAGCATCCCACCCAGACCCTTCTCCCCACTACCCTATCCATGTAATCCTATACTTCCCATGGACTGCACACCCCTGGGCACTGTGGGCAATTTAGCCTGGCCAATCCATCTAACCTGCACATCTTTGGACTGTGGAAGGAAACTGGAGGACACAGAGCAAACCCACACAGACACGGGGAGAATGTGTAAACTTCACATAAACCGTCACCTAATGGTGGAATCGAATCCAGGTCCCTGGCGCTGTGAGGCAGCAGTGCTAGCCACCATGCCACCCTATGTATCGGATGAATACAATTATGTAATGTTCTGTGTTTTCTCAAATAGATCTTGCCATGCTATTGTAATTGAGTATTATTCCATTTTCTAACCCCATTTAGTTACCAAAGAAATATTGTTAACTTCTTCCGTTTCTAAATTTAATCCCTTATGCATGTTGAAATCATATTTTTAAGCTAAATTTCTTGAGCTCAATGTAGGAAAAAGACATTAATGTATAGTTGCATTCCACAACAATAGGAGTGCTTGACTGCCATTGATGCATTTCTCATATATTGGTCATTATAATGCCAGAAATGTGACAACAGAGCAAGGTCCCACAAATGTAATGCAGTAATGACAATACCAAATACTTCAAGCACACTTTTTTTCCCATGTCAACATTTATTTGTGTGGCTTGCTACAGACCACATACTCAAATCAAGCAGCTGGAAGAGTTGCATTTGAGTGTAACAGTGCCAGGTAAGTTTGTGCTGCAGGAATTTTAAAAAAGGCTGTTCACAGATACGTAATTTCTTAATAACAGCTTGCTATCAGTGTTTCATTGGTTCCTTGCAAAGCTGTTAAAAACAGGCATTGCTGGAGAGACGCAGCAGGTCTGGTAGTATTTCTGGAGCGAGAAACAGAGTTCATGTCTTGAATCCAGTCACCCTTCTACAGAACCCATAGCCGTTGGGAAAATGTGGTACAGTCGGTTCTGCTATTACACAACAATTCTGTTCTCGTGCAACCGCATGGTATAAGAAAATCGCATAATAGCTACACTATTTAAACTAATGGGGCCAGAATTGCGTTATAACTAATACACGATCTAAAAGTTTGCGCTTTAGAAGCAGTGTCCCAAATTCGTCAATCGTGTTATAGCGAATTCGCATTAACAAAATGCGCATTATAGCAGAACAACCGGTATTTATGCTGATGATAGATGTGTTGGAGTGAGTGGCGTTGGAGTGAGTGTGGATAGGTAAGGAAGGAGCCTACATAGCGAATTAAATGTTAGGCAGACAACAGAATGAAGATAGTAAGTCAGGGAAGATAATAAACTAGATATGTGTAATTATTAACCTTAATATTGAGTCTTGAAACACCTGATGTCGAGGAACATTTCCTTCCACCTCCAAAATCCAGCTTCTATCATGATGACAGGTTGCTTTCAGTGCAACCAACCAGCCATAACCTACATTGTCAGCTACCTAGTTTCTTTTCTTGCCTGGCTGACTGTGTAAATTTAACATGATTTCTGGTGTTTGTTTATTTCAGATATTTTGATGTAAAAAGTAATTTTAGTCAGCTATTTATTAATTTCTGGCCTGCCTGTTGGTTGCATAGTGTTATGCTGCATATTTTCCGACCAACAGATTATATTGCGCTGTTAGTACAGTCTTGGAATAATACAAGAAATTAATTTGCTTTAAAGTCATGACTGAAGATAAAGAACTTATTTTTCTACTTGGTGTTATGCTATAGCCAGAGAAAATTAATTTTCTTTTTTAGATACCGTATTAGCCCTGGATGTGTTTAAGAAAGGCACCAAATTTGCCAGTTGTTCAAAGGTATGTTCTGTTTTTCAACAAATTGATCTATTTTTATAGATTTAGTTGGGAAATTAATCCTTTTTGTGATATAAACTAACTTGGTGTTTTTAGGTTTAATTATTTTCCTCCCACACTTCAGGACAAAACCGTTCGAATCTGGAAAATGAGTAAAACGACTGGAGAAGTGAACTGTGTGGCACAAGGCCTAGGACATGCCCACAGCATCGGTATTATTTCTTGCTCACGGTAAGTATGTTTTGAAAGTTATCATAGAATCTCTACAGTGTGGAAACAGGCCCTTTGGAAGCAAGTCCGACCCTCTGAAGAGTATTCCACCCAAGCCCATTCCCCATGACTGTACATTTACCCCTGACTAATGCACATAACCTACACATCCCTGAACATTATGAGCAATTTAGCACAGCCAATCTACCTAACTTGCACATCTTTGGATTGTGGAAGGAAACCCACGCAGACAAGTGTTCAGGTGTTTTTTCTTAAATGAGAGCCTCAAATCTCCTCTTGCTGCAAGATCCCCTTGCATGTCTGCTGTTCAAGCAATGAAAATGTGACTAAATCGGCTTGACTTTTACAATTCTCATCTTTGTGTTCAAATCTTTTATTATTTCAATCTCTTACAGAATCTGAACTGCTTCCATTTTGGTCCCTTTGTACATTTCCAATTTGAATTGCTTAACTTTTCACTGTGTACCTTCAGCAGCCTGACCCTAAGCTCTGGCACGCGCTCCTTCATTCATTCTCTCTCTCTCTCTCTCTCTCTCTTTCTCTGCTTTCAAACATCTTGCTCTCTCTGCTTTTAAACATCTTGACCAAACATTGTCACCTTTCTGTCATGACTGATTTTTAAAGTTTTGTTTGATAATCTTACTATGAAACTTGTTGAAATTTTTTTTTCCGGAAAGCCGCATTCCAAATGCAAGTTTTGCTGGCAATAAACTTGTTATAGCGTGCACTAGTTGGGTGCTTTTTTAAACAGATATGCTTTTATAACAGTTGGTTAACTCAGTTGTCTAGATGACTGGCTTGCAATTCAGCATAACGCCAACAGCGTTGTTTCAATTCCCACACAGGTTACCATATTGGGTTGTCCTCTTCCGTCTCTCCTGAGGCATGGTGACCTGCAGGTTAAACCACTGTCAGTTATATCTCTGTAATAAGAGAGCAGCTCACTAGGATTGTGGCAACTTTGCCATAATCTTATAAAGGATGCATTTAAATAGTGACACATTGCCCCAGCGTGAAGTTAAGCCTGAAGGTGGTGTTACTTTCTAATGTAGATAACCCCTTGTATTGCTCTTCAGCTTCAGAGGTTTATTGTCTTCAGGTGAAGGTGGGAATAAGATTGACAATGCTTCTGACTGATTATCTGATCATGGTTGAGCAGCAGATTTGTGTAGCTCCAATCTGATTGTTGGCTTCACGTTGTATGCAGATTGTTTGGTTCTAATATTCTTTTTATTCGATGATTTTCTAATTCCAGATTGAAAGAAGGCTTCATTATCAGTGGGAGCCAGGACTGCACCCTAAAGCTGTGGAATCTTACAAAGTCCATTGAGGTTAACAGTAAGAAAGCCGCAGAACATGAAATCTTTCATGCTGAGTTGACTGAGAAAGTTCACGACAAGGTAAAAGGCTATGAGTTATATCGATGCCTAAGTAATGATGAACACTTGTGTGATCTGCTTTGTAGAAGAAGGAATCCAGTGAGGGCAAAGCAGATAATGTAGAAGTTAACAGCGCAGTGGGACTGACTTTGGTTAGTTCCATTCTTGTACTAGACCATTGGATAGATGTCTCTAGTCAAATATATCCTCTCCTCCATCTCGCTCTCTTCATGCTGCACCCCTTGGCAGTGTCATTTACAGACAAGTTTAGAATAGACCAGCCAACTGCCTTTCCAAATCCCCCGTTTGCTGCTGAAACTCTTGTTTCTATTCCTTTGTGATCTTTAAAGTTAACTTCTCCAGTGTTCAGCTGGCTAACCTGCCATTATTGCATAGACTTCAACTTATCCAAATCTCTACTACTCTCGTGCTATTCTGCATAAGTCTTATAAATCTTCCCTGCCTTTGTTAATCAACAGTGACTTTTGGATCTGCTACACAACTGGTATAAGGTTTCTGTTAAATCCCTTCATGGCCTTGTCTCTCTGTATTCTTGTAACCTCCCAAACCTTAGCTTTCCCTGACAACCTCTCCTCTCAGTGACTCCTTAAGGCATCCATCCTCCCGTTACTTTTCTCACTGTGTCTTCAGATTCCTAAGCTCTGGAAGCTAACCCTCTCCTCCTGGATAAAGCTTTGGTTAATTCATCATCATGTTCCATGAAGAGAGATGTTGGATGTTTCGCTGTACGGTGGAAAACTATTCCGCGGGTACGGGGGTCGCTCTGTATTAGAGGTTGCATGTCAATGTTACAGTTGTGAACAATATTGCACCGATAATTAAACTGTTTGCTAATCATCAGGAAATGAGGATGTGGTTTGTTCTTAAGTGTGTCCTATTGTGATTATTACATTGTAGGATATAAACAGTGTGGTAGTCTCTCCAAATGACAAGCTGGTGGCTACCGGCTCACAGGACAGAACAGCAAAGCTCTGGTCCACGTCTGATTTCTCACTCATCGGAGTGTTTCGAGGTCACACCCGTGGAATTTGGTCGGTCCAGTTTTCTCCGATGGACCAGATCCTAGCTACCTCTTCAGCAGATGGCACTGTCAAACTCTGGGGACTTCAGGACTTCAACTGCTTAAAGGTAGAAAATATGATTTGGTTGTGGCAGAGGGAAGACTTCAGTGTGACCAAAAACAGCTTGGTGACTTGCGTGACCTGATTAGGAAAGGTGATTGGACGGTGTGGCAGAATTAAACGTCTAAAATTCTAACAGGGCTAGGCTAGGGGCAGGAAGGGTATTTCCTGTGGGTAGGGAGTCTCAAACCAGGTGCAGTCTCACCCGTGATATGGAGGAGGCCATTTAAGACTGACATGAAGAAATGTCGTCTTATTCCATAGAAGGCAATGGAGGTAGGGTCACTGAGTGTATTAACGGAAAATTTTAAGACATTAAAGGTAATATGTGGTATGGAGAGAAAATACAAAGGTGGCATTGAGGTAGAGGGTCGATCGTGATCATGTTGAATGGCACAGTAGGCTCAGAGGGCCGAATGGCCTACTTCTGCACGGAGTGTTTGTTTGGAATCCTTCACTGACCCAAAAACCAAAGGGTGAGAATTACAGACAGAGGGGGCGAAGTGGAGTGTGACACAAACGGCATGAAGTCTTTTAGCCTCTGGTCCTTGGTATGCTTTTCTCTCATGGACCTCCCCTCCACTCCCAACCTCAAACCACACCCATCCCCACCAAAATTGGCATGTGTGACATGGAGGCTGACGGGTGGGAATAGTGTGACTGTAGGCTCGAGCCAGGAGAGCATGTGTAAGGGTGCCCGGAAGAATAAGGAAGGTGGAGGTAAGCAAGGTTGTTAGGGGAGGCAGTAACCTGGTGTGGGAGAGGTCTGAGCTCTCATCACTCAGACAGGAAGAGCTCTCCTACTCCCCCTGGCCTACAGGGAGGTTTCAAAATGAAGAGTTACTTGAGCCTCTTGTGGCGACAATCTGACCTGAAGTGATCCCAGGAATGTGCAAGCTTTTGTTGATTTCAAGTTAAAATCATTTTCCGGTCACAGTGGCCTCATCAAACCTTAATTGTGTCTCTTTCTGGAGCAGACAGCTGTGCTAAAGAGATAGAGTCTCCAGCTAAAATGACCTGCATGTGAACCTCCAGGCAAAATTTTACCCAACCACCCCCAATCGCCACTACCTCGTTCCTGATGGATACACTGGGTTAACATCTGCAGTCTTATTTTATTGGCGGTATATGATATCGTTAAACATTTAATTATTTCAGTGGACTTTCCCTTAGCGAGTTTTGAGAAGATTTGTAGGTTAGGTTGAGGTTCTGGATGTAGGTTTGCGAACTGAGCTGGAAGGTTCGTTTTCGGATGTTTCATCACCATACTAGGTTACATCATCAGTCAGCCTGGGGATGAAGCACTGGTGGCATGGCCCGCTTTCTATTTATGTGTTTAGGTTTCTTTGGGTTGGTGATGTCATTTCCTGTGGTGATGTTATTTCCTGTTCTTTTTCTTACGGGGTGGTAAATGGGATCCAATTCAATGTGTTTGTTGATGGAGTTCCAATTGGAATGCCATACTTCTAGGAATTATTGTGCGTGTCTCTATTTGGCTTGTCCTAGGATGGATGTGTTGTCCCAGTCAAAGTGGTGTCCTTCCTCATCTGTATATAAGGATACTAGTGAGAGTGGGTCATGTCTTTTTGTGGCTAGTTGATGTTCATGGATCCTGGTGGCTCGTGTTCTGCCTGTTTGTCCAATGTAGTGTTTGTTACAGTTCTTGCACGGTATTTTGTAAGTGACATTAGTTTAGCTTGTTGTCTGAAAAGGGTCTTTCAAGTTCATTAGCTGCTGTTTTAGCGGGGTGGTGGGTTTGTGGGCTACCATGATTGCAAGAGGTTTGATTTCTCTGATGATCACCAAGATTAATGGATTTTTGGATGCAGTGAGAATGAAGGGATATTGAGGTAGAAAGGCAAAATATTACAATTGTAGGAAAATTGAAATAAAAAAACAGAAAACGCTGAATGCTCAAGGTTTCATCGCTTCTGTGGTGATAAGAAAGTTAACATCATCTTGGAATAATGCATAAGGGTAGAATTGAGATAAAAGATCTGAGTCATGATCCTACTAATGGTGTGTCAGGCAGAAAAGGCTGAATGGTTTAGTGTGTTATTTTTAATGTTCAGCGAAGGTATAAGGGGTGTTAGTACACAGTAACCAACTGAGCAAAAATAGAATATGAAGGAAGCATCTAAAGTTCATGACAACAGCTTGCAGTTCCTGTCAAATGAACTGCATTCTTTTTCTCGATTCTTGCTACCCTTTCTATCGTGCGTATTTGTAGCAATGAAACTCATTTGTTTATTTTTGCCTAGTCAGATCAGTTATGATGTTATTTCCCTAATCTCCTATTTGTGTCTGGAGTGTGGTCTTTACCACAGTATTGAATGCAGCAATACTAAAGTAAGTTCCGCAGCCTAATGCTGATGGCCCCTCCTTACTATCTCCTGTCCCTCTTCATATCCCTCCTTGCCCAGAGCTAAACAGTCGAGCAGTTGATTTCTGACATGACCTCGAATTCCTATCAGCCACATCTTAGCCCTTTTGAATTCAGAATGCCTCGACCCTGGTTGGCTACTAGACCTACCAGCCCTGACCCTAATCCCCTTGCTCATTTCAGACACTATGTTTGTGCCCAAATTTATGAACCGATTTGGATCTTTAAAATACTGTTTAGCCATTTTTTACAAAGTATTTATCCAGGACAAAATACTTTACGAAATGTTTAGGTCCCATTCCTGGTAGGGAGATCTTTGGTGCCCTTGCTTAATGCCTCCATGTTTCCAAGTTCCCCATGTTTTCGGATGTTGCATATAGCACATTGTATCTGAATTCTCAGAAGGCTTTTGATAAAGGAGGTTGGTAAATCAATTTAGATAGCTTGGAATTTACTAGTGTGGATTGAGAATTAGTGCACCATTGTTTTATTTGTTCATGGGATGTGGGCATCGCTGGGGAGGCTGGCATTTATTACCCAGACGGCAGTTAAGAGTCGACCACATTGCTGTATCTGCAGTTACCTGTAAGGATTGCAGATTTCCCTTCTCTAAAGGGCATTAGTGAACCAGATGGGTTTTATGACAATTGACAAAGGTTGCATGGCCATCACTGGGCTAGCTTTGTATTCCATATTATGGTGGGATTCAAACTCATGTTCCCAGAAAGTTAACCTAAGAGTCTGAGTTACTCATCCACTATTAATGCTCCACAACCTCCCCTGAAGACTGAGTAGGGATAAATGGACCATCTCAGGATGGCAGACTGGACTGCAAAGGGGGAATGCTACATCCACAAATACTCACAACCACAAGAAAAGGTTTGCATGTGGCCATCAGTCATAATATTTCCAGCTGGCATCAAGCTGGATGGTAAAAAGAATAATTTGAGAGGTGGATGCACAGAGGCATCAAGAGGATTCCGATGGGCCTCATGAATAGGTTAGAACATAATGGATATAATTTATTGTGAATATATATGAGGTTATTCACTTTAGTAGAAAAGACAAATTACTTCTTAAATGAAGAGAGGTTTGAAAGTGCATGTTGTCTCAGGAATCTGGATGTACTAGTCCCTCAAAGCTAAGATGCAGGCACTGGGAGTCATTAGGAAGGCAAATGATGTGTTGGCATTGATTTCAAGGGGATTTGAGTGCAGCAGTGAAGATATCTTACCACAGTTGTGTTGAGGCTTTGTGAGATCTCACCTGGAGTATTGTGTACAACTTTGGTCAACTTATCAAAGGAAGCATATACTTGCCATAGGGAAAGTTCAGTTGAGATTCACCAGATTAATCCCTGGGCTGGCGGGGTGACACTTGTGTGGAAACACTTGGGAAACGTGTCTGTGTCCCTTAGTTATGAAGAATGATGATCTGATTAATAGATAATCAATTAACTCAATCCTGAAGATGTCACTGCCAGTACCCCAGCAGTGCTTAGTAATAAACAGGCAGTTTATTCCAATATTATAAGTTTGTGATGCTATTAATGATGCACTGTATGTAACAGCTCACTGGAAAAATGGCACTAGAAGACTTGTTTGAAGCACAACATTTCAAAGGATCAGAGTGTGATGGCGGAGTGTGCTCATGAAATTACTGGGATGCCTGTGGTGACTTGTGTTGATTGTTCATTTCCCTGCTTAACTTGGTAGGAATTCATTGACAGTATTTTATGTTCCACTATGCTGCCAGTCTGTTTATTGGTTCATGAGCCCTTGAGCGAATTCTCTTCACCTGCTGACTGAGTTCAAGATAATTATTAATAAGGTGTTTTCATTTCAGCTACCCTTTTATAAGTAATGGTATTGTTGACTGTATAGTGTACTTCTCATTTCGTAACCCTTTGTATTCTCAGACATTTGAAGGCCATGATGCTTCTGTACTGAAAACAGTTTTCGTGAGTCGTGGAACTCAGCTGTTGACAAGGTAAAATGAAGTTTTATTAACTATTGACAGATTAAAAATAGATGTTTCACAACATAACATTCCATTCCAAAATACCCCACAACCTTCAGCCTGCCCCAAAGTTTGGTAAGACCATTGTTGATCTGTTACTAATCATTCACCTACCTTTATTCTATATGCCTTGATAGCCTTTCCTAACAAGGATGTATCCTTTTCAGTCCTCAATGTTTCAGTGACCCAACATACACCACTTTCACTCATAGTGCCAGATTTTCAACAGCCTTCTGGGTGGCATGGTGGCTCAGTGGTTAGCACTGCTACCTCATGGTGCCAGGGGCTCAGGATCGATTCCAGCCCCTGTGACTGTCTGTGTGGAGTTTGCACATTCTCCCCAAGTCTGCATGGATTTTCCCCCCTACAGTCCTAAAGATGTGCAGGTTAGGTGGATTGGCCATGCTAAATTGCCCCACAGTGTCCAAGGATGTGTAAACTAGGTAGATTAACCATGGGAAGTGCAGGTTTATGGGCATAGGATGGGTCTGGATTGGATCTTTGGAGGGTTGGTGTGGACCCATGGGCCAAATGGCCTGCTTCTACACTGTAAGGATTCTACGAATCTTCGGAGAGAAAGAACTTCCTGTTTTAGATTTTGAACAACCTAATGCTAACCATAGGAGTTTGTTTCCCTGCATCTTCCCTAATGAATTCCTTAATCTATTTAACATGAATTAGATCCCCACTCAGTCTTTGCAACTCAAGGTACATGAGCCAATTTTACAGAATCTGACTTCATAATTTAAACCCTTAAATCTGGTATCACTTTGAGCTAAAAGCAGAAGCTGCTGGAAAAGCTCAGCAGGTCTGGCAACATTTATGCTCTGAAATCGTTGAGCTCCATGATGGGTCCTGAAGGCAACAAAATGTGTATTTGAAAGATGGGAAGTGTTCCTTGAGCTTCATTGGAACTGAGGACAGAGAAGTCAGCATCGGAGAAAGATAAGGGATTGAAATCTCCAGTGCCTACTTGGTCAGAGCCATGCATTATGACTGATCAGGGATGTTTTGCAACCAACTATCTCATCTCCATTTGATCTCCCCAAAATAGAGCAGACCACTGTGTAAGTTGCAAGTATGCAAACCTAAATTTACGGAAATATGCATACATTGCTGTTTCATTGAGAAAGAGTGCTGGGGATCTTGGATTGTCAGGAAGTAAAAGGGCAGGTATTACTCTCCTGCACTTGCATGCATCCCTTTCCTCCTCTGTCTCTCTTCCAACTGTTCTGCTGACTTGACCCTTCACACTGGCTTCTGAGACAGCTCCCTTCCTCCTTAACCGAGGATGCCCCTCCCATCGTGGTTGACAGGGTAGTTGACAGTAACCGTTTCATTTCCTGCATTTTATTGCCAGGTCTTATGGCTAATTGAAGTGTAAAAGTGTCCAAATTATCTGTGGATATTTGCCTTGCTTAATGTTTTATGTTAGAGATCAGTATGTTCAGAATGAAGTCAGCTTATCAACAGAGACAGGAAACCTTTTTAAATATTGTTGTTGGAGGGAATCCTGAGGGGCAGGATGTACATGTATTTGGAAAGGCAAGGACTGATTAGGGATAGTCAACATGGCTTTGTGCGTGGGAAATCATGTCTCACAAACTTGATTGTGTTTTTTGAAGAAGTGACAAAGAGGATTGATGAGGGTAGAGCAGTAGATGTGATCTATATGGACTTCAGTAAGGCGTTTGACAAGGTTCCTCTTGGTCAACTGATTAGCAAGGTTAGATCTCACGGAATACAGGGAGAACTGGCCATTTGGATACCGAACTGGCTTGAAGGTAGTAGATAGAAGGTGGTGGTGAAGGGTTGTTTTTCAGACTGGAGGCCTGTGACCAGTGGTGTGCCACAAGGATCGGTGCATGCGTCCACTACCTTTCGTCATACATATATATGATTTGGATGTGAACATCTGAGGGCGGCATGGTGGCTCAGTGGTTAGCATGACTACCTCACAGCACCAGTGAGCTGGGTTCAGTTCCAGCTTTGGGCGACTGTCTGTGGAATTTGCACATTCTCCCTGTGCCTGCGTGGGTTTCCTGCAGGTGCTCCGGTTTCCCCCCACAGTCCAAAGATGTGCAGGTTAGGTAAATTGGCCGTGCTAAATTACCCATAGTGTTTAGGGATATGTAGGTTAGGTGCATTAGTCAGTGGTAAATATAGAGTAATAGGGTAGGGGAATGCGTTTGGGTGGGTTACTCTTTGGAGGGTCAGTATGGACTTGTTGGGCTAAAGGGCCTGTTTACACGCAGTAGGGATTCTGTGACATGTCATGACATGACATACAAAGTATAGTTAGTAAGTTTGCAGACAACTCCAAAATTGGAGGTGTAGTGGACAGCGAAGAAGGTTACCTCAGAGTGCAATGGGATCTTGATGAGATGGGCCATGGATAGGATAGGCTAAATAGGCAAGGCCTTTTCCCTGGGATGGAGAAGTCCAGAACTAGAGGGCACAGGTTTAAGATGAGAGGGAAAGATTCAAAAGGGACATAAGGGACATCATCTTCACACAGAGGGTGGTGCGTGTATGGAATGAGCTACCAGAGGAAGTGTTGGAGACTGGTACAATTACAGCACTTAGAAGATGTCTGGATGGGTATATGAATAGGAAGGATTTAGAAGGATGTGGGCCAAATGCTGGCAGGTGGGACTAGATTAGGTTAGGATATCTGGTTGGCAAGGACGAGTTGGATGGAGGGGTCTGATTCTGTGCTGTACATCTCTATGACTCCATGTTAGATGGTGGAGCAGATCTGATTGGTTGAATGGTCTACTCCTGTTCCTGTGTTCTCAACTCCACTCACTCTCCTCTCTCCACCTTTTGGTAAGCTTTTCCTGCCTTGTTCTGTGTCACCCTGAACTCTGGCAGGTAGTTTGCACTGACTGCACTTTACTTCAGTCAGTGAAGGAGACAGCCTTTTGGCAGAACATCCCGCGGAAACATCTGAACTCATACTTGTTGCAATAAATCTTTTGGTTGATATCGCATCAAAGTTGAGAAAAAAATAACTTTAATGTAAATTAACTTACAGCATTTTCTTGTGTTTCTATTATTTGCAGCGCATCTGATGGCTTGCTGAAACTGTGGACCATCAAAACTAATGAATGTGTTAAAACATTAGACGCCCATGAGAATAAGGTGTGGGGGCTCCACTGTAATAAGAAAGATGATATGGTCGTCTCTGGAGCCACAGACTCGTGTATAATTATCTGGAAGGTACGATGCATGAAATCACTGATATAAACAGCAAGTGCGTCTTGTCAGAAGCTGTGTTTTCAACATCCCTACAGGTTTTCTATTTTTCTAATATCACTTGATCTTTGCGATTATGCACTTGGCCAAGGAGCAAAGGAATCCCAGTTGCCAGTGCTACTTACTTCTGTGTGCGAGTGTTTAAACAGTCCGTTCCGACTGCAGTGAAACTCTTGAGGAGAAAACTCGGTGCTTCTGATTGATAATCAGGTGCAATTTCTTAATTGCACATTATGTCTGCCTTTTACCTCATGGATCTTCCTTGACTCTGACCATGGTTACGTGGGCAAACACCTGGTGATATACTTATTGGACTGTGTAAATCTAGCTTGGAACTGCAGCTGAATTGAACCAAACTTAACATGAATTGGCGGTGAATCCGCAGTCCCATTGAGAGACTCGTGACCAATGCTAAAATGGGGCATCATGGTCGTTGAGTGGTTAGTACAGCTGCCTCACAGCATCCAAGTTCAATTCCACCCTCGAGCCACTGTCTGTGTGGAGTTTACACATTCTCCCTGCGTCTGTGTGGGTTTCCTCTGGGTGCTCCGGTTTCCTCCCACAGTCAAAAATGTGCAGGTTAGGTGGATTGACCGTGCTAAATTGCTCAGTGTCCAGGGATGTGTAGGCTACATGGATTAGCCAAGGGAAATGCAGGATTACAGGGATGGAGTGGATCTGGGTGGGATGCTGTTTGGAGGGTTGGTATGGCTCAATAGGCTGAATGGCCTGTTACCTCACTTTCTGTGAAAAGGGAATGAGCTTTAATATGCACAAAGCTAATCTGCACTGGAATGGAATGGAAAGCATTGCAACTCACTGCAACATTATAGTTCACAAAAAAAACGTACTTAACATGTTCTCCCCTTTGAGCATCTTGGAACATGGCACAGATTTTTGAAATGACGCTGTCCCTACCTCTATCAAAACTTTTCATCTCAGTCAAGTTACGTTTTAATTGTAGGGTGGTAAAAGGGGCAGCAAAGATGAAGTGCATCTGGTTCATTGCTTTCAAATTATTGGAAAAGAATTGTCCATCCTAATAAAATGTTCTTTTCTGTATTTTAGGATGTGACAGAGATAGAGCTTGCTGAAGAGCAGGCCAAACAGGAAGACCAGATTTTGAAGTGAGTGTTTTTTTTTAAAAAGCAGTCTGACTTGATGAGTAACAGTTTTTACTGTGCACCATGTGTCAAACTGTACAGGTCTGAGCCCTCGGGTGCTGTCTGACCTGCTGTGCTTTCCCAGCGCCACACTTTATCAACTCTCCAGCGTCTGCAGTCTTCACTCTCTCCTTATTTAGGAACCAGCTTGGCTTGAGGACAAAATGGAGTGAAACATCCGAGTAGTACTTAGTTCTCACTCGAGAAGATAAGGTGTCTTTAATTTACTTTAAAATGCAGTTCTTCAAAGCACATTTTCTTGCATTCTTTTCCAAGAAGATTAAAATTACCAACAAATTATATTAAGGCCACCAGGTGTCACATTTTAAAATAATCCTTTTTACTTTTATAAAGCAATTTTTAAATTGAATATCCGCAGTCTCCTGAGTGAATCCATGAACTGCCTTGATAAATCCCTCAATCTTTGTAGCTCAACGTAGATGGGCTGGTATCGAGTATATAGGAATCAGCCATTTAAACAGGTAATTTACTTTCTTGCAGTTGTGTTCAGGGCAATCATTAATAAATTGAGTGATTGTTGTTAATCATTAATGACAGTCTAGTTTACGCCGAATTAAAAACTGAAAGAACAACTGTTGTGGCCTCTACATTGGAGAGAGTGAGTGCCAGCTCTCAGATACCTCCTCCTATCACCCCCTTGATTATGACCCCACTATGGACCATCAGGACATTGTGTCCACTATGGTCACTAACCTCATGTCATCTGGTGCTTCCCGTCCCCCTACTGCCTCCAAGCTGATAGTCCCCCATAGCTCACTTCTACCTCCTTCCCAAAATTCACAACTGGACTGTCCAGGCAGGCCTATTGTTCCTGCCTGCTCCTGCCTCACAGAACTCATTCCTTCCTATCTTGCCTTGATTTTTTTTTTCTCCTCTTATCCAGTCCCTGTCCACTTACATCCGTGAGTCCTCTGATAGTTTATGTCAGTTTCAGAATTTCCAGTTCACAGGCTCCAGCCATCACCTCTCTACTGTGAACGTGCAATCCCTTTACACATCCAACCCACAACAGAAGGGTCTCAGGGCTCTCCACCTCTTCCTGGAACAAAGGCCTGAACTGTCCCCATCCCCACACACACACACACCCCCCCCAGAGCTTGTCCTCACCCGGAACAACTTCTCTTTTAACTCCTCCCACTTTCTTCAGGTCACAGGGGTGGCCACGGGGACCTGCATGCGCCCCAGTTATGCCTGTCGCTTTGTGGGTTATGTGAACGTTCCTTGTTCTGGTCCTATTCCACCCCTGACCTGCAGCTCGTTCTCCGGTATATCAGTGACATCATTTATGCTGCTTCCACCCCTCATTCCAGAATTGGAAAAGTTTATCAATTTTTGCTTCCAATTTCCATCCCACTCTCACCTTCATCTGGTCCATCTCTGACTCCTCCCTTTGCTTCCTCAACATCTCCGTTTCCATTTTTGGGGTTAGGCTGGCCACCAAAATCCACGATAACCCAACCGACTCCCACGGTTACCTTGACTATATGTCCTCATGCCCTCCTTCCTGTAAAGACTCTATTCCATTTTCCCAGTTCCTCCATCTCCGTCGCATCTGTTCCGATCACTGTGGTTGACAGGACCCTCGCATGGGTTTGACCCATCTCCCTCACTTCACTCATCCTCTCTCTTCCCTCCCGCAACAGTGATAGGACTACCCCCTTTATCCTCCTGTAGCATCCACATCCATGTGATCATTAAACCCCATTTCTGCCAACTCCAGCGAGATGCTACCACCAGACTCACATTCCCCTCCTTTCTCTCGTCAGCCTTCCGCAAGAGCTGTTCCCTCTGGGACACCTTAGTCCAGTCCCCACAGCCTCACGGCAGCTTCCATGTAGAAGGTGTATTCCCAGCCTGTTTACTTCCTCCCTCCTCAGATCCAAAGGCCCAAGCACACCCTCCAGGGTGTGCTTGCCCTTCATTCAATCTAATCCACTGCATTCACTGCTCACAAAAGTGGTCTCCTATACATTGGGGAAGTAAAGCATAGCCTGGGTGGACTGCTTCACAGAACATCTATGTTCTGTCCACAAAAAAAACCTGAGCTTCCAGTTGCCTGCCACTTCAACACACCCCGTTTCCTGACTGATATCTCTGTCTCAGGCTTGCTGCAGTGCTCCGGCAAAGCTCAGTATAAGCTGGAAGGACAACACCTCATTTTCCATTTGGGAACTTGACAGCCTTCTGGGCTCAATACTGAGTTCAACAGTTTTAAGGCCTGAGGCACCTTCTCCAATATCCTTACCCCACACACCAGGCCTTGTTATCACATGGTCTGCTAATATACACAACCCACTATTAGCCACTAATAGTCTCCATTAGCAGCCATTCCCATTCTCCTCGACTGATTGTTATCGTTTGTCTGTCCAATTGTTCTTCTCTCTCTTTGGGCTCCATCTCTACCTATCACTTACTCTTTACCCCTCCCCGCACCCCATCTTCTACATAAAAACGAACTTTCTCCTGGCTGCCATCAGTTCTGAAGAAGGGTCAGTGGACCCAAAATGTTAACTGTGCTTTCTCTGCACAGATGCTGCCAAACCTGCTGAGCCTTTCCAGCAATTTCTGCTTTTGTTTCTAGATTTTCTTCTGTCGTGCCCTTTCTTCTGTGAGAGATTCTGATTTAGTGTATGGTTGCATGAGCTCAATATATCATTTCAAATGGCAGCCACTTACAGGTTTGCAGTGTTAGCCTAGGCAGTGAGTGTTGGCAGGTTACTCACCATGAGTCTGTCCCAGTAATTCCTAACAGCTTCATCAGTACATCTTATGACAAAGACATCACAGAATAATAATGAGGGACAGGAATTAAAATTTTTCCTTCCCTAAGTTAGGAATATTAGGGCTAATTGTAGTGCTTTCTACAGAAGCGCCGACAGTGATTTATACATGAGATTGCATATTGATCCACATTACATTGGTAGTTCAGACATTGTAAAGATTGCACGATGATTTGAACTCATTGCTTAACATTGCATAGATTGTATCATCCGTTGTATTATTTTAGTTTAGAATACACTTCTCCTGAAGTCTTGTTTTGATATTGTTTGACAAGGGAGGCACCACAGAGAATGCAGTTTTTATTTATCCTGTTTTTCTGGGTGGAATTAAGTCATGCACAAGAAATATTTTGGTCATAGTTAAGCCAATCATTGACTGACTTGACATTCATCATGACATTATGAAAATGATATTATCAGTTGCCTACCATTGTATTTTGATCAGAATGCAAAACAGGATTAAACCTGCGAGGTCTTAATTTCACGCTTTTCAAAAATGTGATGAAATTTGCTTCCTCATTCATTCATTAGTGATGAAGAATTTGTAGGTTTTCTTCAAATTATTGAAGAAATAGAGACCTTTTGATTTTATTGATAGGGCAGCAAGGGGTAGGAACTAGAGGAAGACTTCGGGACCTGGGTGTTAAGTTGTTGATGGTTTTGTACTTTTGTAACTGTTTAAAATTGATGACATTTGTTTGAACCATCACAAAGGACAACCTTTTCAACAAGAAGATGCCATATACGTTTCTGGTTTTAAATGTTTTAGTCAACATTGACCAAGCTAAAACAATTACACTTGCAATTATATCAGTAAAGTTGATCTTTTTTCTATTTTAAGGCACCAAGAATTATCTAATTTATTGCAAGAGAAGAAATATGTGAAGGCTTTGGGATTGGCAATTTCTTTGGACCAACCTCAGACTGTGCTTACGGTAATTAAAGGTAAACACAGCATTGAAGTCTTGTTATCATTGCTTTTGTTTGTTCTGTAAAACTCACTGCTGTGGATGAACCCGGCCACCGGTCCAGGCAAGCCAGCATGTACCGATGCAGAGTCCAGCCCAGACAAACGAAGAGTGGCAAGAAGATAATCTGGCTGCAAAAACCGACCTCCAAATCCAGAAATGATGTTTGATACAAAGGTGATCAGTCAGCATTTTGGTAACCACATGTAACTTGGAAAGTCCCAAAATCTGAACTATATTACAGAGCCTGGAGATGAAAGCCCCGCACAGCTTCAGAGTTTCTCAAAATTGCTTTGTAGCCATTGAATTCATGCTGATGCCTGGGAACCCTCCAACCACAAGGGATGAACTCAGATTTCTCCAGTTTCCTCACTTCCCCTCCCCCCACCTTGTCTCAGTCAAATCCCTCGAACTCAGCACCGCCTTCTGCCTGACCTGCTGCGCTTTTCCAGCAACACATTTTCAGCTCTGATCTCCAGCATCTGCAGGCCCTCACTTTCTCTTCGAAGAAATGAGAGTTAGCCACAATGCTAAGCTTTTTCTTCAAGTGCCCCAGGATCTTTTACATATTTATATCTCCTTTTAAAAGTCATCAGGTCCTTTTATATTCTCACTTCTCTGGGGATTGACAATAGAAAAATAGAGACCACCTTTGTCCACATCCTGCTCCAAACCCTCAAATATATATGAACAGGCAAATCTGAGGAGGCCTCAAAACCTTTGGTTCCAACCAAAATCCTGCTTTCCTTCAGCCATGATTTCTCACTTTCCAAAGATGTATCTAACCACAGTTCAAAGGGTTGTGTGATGGTAAAGAAAGTTGTTCCGTTCTGGTTCTGTAAAAGGTAAGTTATAAACCTGGTGCTGAGGTGTCTGCTCCATGGGAAGCAGAGTAAATAGCTTCAGGTTTTAAAACAAAATTAGACAAAAGCGTGAATGAGTGGAGTTAGGATTTTAGATCTTCCTTTCAGTTGGTGAAGTTGGGGTTCTTGAAATTGCTGGATACAGCTCTCTCTCTACTGCTGCTGCAGAAAGCTTGAGATCTCTGTCTGCGGTGGGCTTCAATCTGTCAGTGTTCCTTCTTTTGGATTGGAGGAGATAGCAAGTGAGGGAAATCCATTTTGCTGAATTTGCCTTTGTGTTTATGGGATGCTGCCACATTGGAATAGTTGATGAATAGTAGTTAATTGTGTTATTTTGTTAACTTGAAGTCTGATTGAAATATGTATGCCAATTTTTTTTTTGTATTTTAGCTGTGGTGTCAATAAAGTGTATTTTGCTTAAAGCTAGTAGTTTAACCAATCCAATCACGTGTGGAACATAACATCTTACACTTGCCTTTAAATAAGATAAAATTTAGGATCGAGGTACTCTCTGATATGTTTTTGAGGAGGTTTGGTCTGTACCATAGCAGCAGTAAGCAGTCAGTCCTCCCAAGCAGTTTTGGGATGTTGTTCAATAGATTACCAATTCGCTAAGGAGGATAACATTGCTTAATCCATGTTTTCAATTTGAGCAGTTGACCCCTCATTCTAACTGCATGTATCTTACTGCAAGTCTAAATGCTTGAATGTTAATGATGCTCAACTTGGTTTTGATGACCTGAAGCACATTTCCCCACAGCCTCTCCCACTGTCAGCCAGTTCTATCTCACGGCACAACAATATCTGAAGAATATAAGAGCTCGAGCAGGATTTGCACCTATAGCCCGTTTTAGTCTTCTGGAGCACTCATTACGGTCAGGTCTGACTTTCTCCCTCAGCTCTGCTTTTCCCAATCTATTCGAACAAAGTCCGAAAACGCACTGTTCTCAGCCCTGTGCACACTCCACACGCTGAGCCTCGTTAGGCTATGTTTCCAAGAGTACAATCCTCTGAAGGAAGAATTTCTCCTCATCTCAATCCTAAATGGCTGAACTCTTAACCTGACAGTATGATCCATGATTTTACACTCTATATCCAGGGGAGACAGCCTGTCAACATCTGGTTTCTGTCCTTGCACAGTCTTCTATGGTTCCTCACTGTGCTGAACCTCGGCCACTCTAGATCCATTCTACTCAATCTCATCACTGAACAGTACTTTCATCTTAAGAACCAATCTTTGTCTTGCCTAGGCTAATTATGACCTTCCTTACGTCAGGAGTCCAAACTGTGGAGTATCCCAGGTCTGGCTTCACTTAAGTCGAGTAAAATTGTAGCGAGACCTCTTTAATTTTATACTCCAAGCCCTTTGCACTAAAATCTAATATGCCATGTGCCTTCCTAATTGTTCATTGTACCTATGTGTTGGCTTGGATTTCTATGCAAGGACCTGAGAGTTCCTCTTGGAAGCGGTCCCGTTAAAACTGCAGTTTGTCAGCCAACTCTCAATATTGCCTTTGGCACAGTGAAGACTTACTTATAGTGCACAGTCCTTCAAGTGCCACTGTGTCAAAAGCTTTTGGAGAACTCCACCTTTATGACAGCACCTGTGACCTCTATCATCTATAGAAAGACAAGGGCAGCAGATTTATGGTAACACCACGGCCTGCAATTTTGCCTCCAAACTGCACATCACCCTGATCTGGAATTTTGTCACCATTCCTTCACTGTCGCTGGGTCAAAACTCTGGAACTCACTTCCTCACAACACTGTGAGTGCCTTCACAGGATTGCATTGGTGTGAGAAGGCAGCTCAGCACAGCCACCTCAAGAACAATTAGGAATTGGCAACCAATGTTAGCCATATCTACAATGCTTACATTCCAGGAGTGAACACATTTTTAAAAGTACAAGGTATTTGTTCATTCTTCCTTATCTACTGTTCTAATGGCGCCAAACGTCTGTGTCAGGTTGTCAAACGTAACCATGTTTAATGTTTTCTATCAAGCCCAAGGCTTCTCAGTGTTTATTGAAAGTACTCTGAATGATGCTTATCATTATTCAGTGGAGCTCAGCCCAAGAGGAAAATGAGTCTTGAAACAAAGTGAGCCTAAAGGAGACAATGCAAGAGTATTGGAATGGGTGGCGATGGTCAGACTGCAGCTTCCAAATTTGTGCAGAATCAACCACAACAGATACTTAAATTGAAATGAAAAACACTCATTCCCTGGTGACTTAGCCAAAAATGATTAGCTTAATCTCTTACCACTCTACGAATTCCAAGTCACATACAGTTGTGTTTCTTTTTAACCATTTGATTCACTGGTTTGGCACTGCACGCTTTATGATTGGTTTCATCATTTTGCCACAGTTATTGGCTTTGTTCTGACATTAAATGCCAGTTGCTGTGGAACATCTACTGGGAAGATCATTGGTCCAGACAGATTGAAGTTCAGTTTGAGGGAAGGTTGTCATTTCTCCTACTGGCTTTGAGATTTATCTAGGCTTTATTTCCTCCTATGACATGACTGTGGGTTGTAGTGAAAGAATCACCTAGCTATGAAGCTCTAGGAGTTAGGAATGATTGAACTTGAGCAAGGGGAGGGAAAAGCAGCTTGGTTTTGATGGGATGCTGAATAGACGGAGCTTGATATAAATATGGACAGCCGGGCTAATTATATCAACAGTCAAGAGATAATGGGGACATCGTGCTTCTAGTTCAGAGGTATTGTGAGACATAAAGATGCTTTTCACCTTTTGGCTGCCCATTTCTTAACTGAAAACAAAATTCAGAAAAAACACCTTGGCTTTCCCATCAATGTTTAAAGTCTGCTTGCTGCATTTTCAAGCAGTTCTTGTCTCCAGCGAGTGACAGGCTAACGAACTCTGTTAAACAGGGACATCGAGCAGCTTTAGGACCTTTTTTTGCAACTTTCAGATACAAGTGAGGGACATGAGAATCACCCTCTCTGGCCTTTTTGGCACTGGGTCTTGAGCAATTCTGGCGAAGGCCCCAATGTTTATTCTTGTCTGACCAGAAGGGAGAAGTGTTCCTCCAGCGTGATATGGATTGATGTTGTGAAAGGGAAGAAGGATTGGGAGTTGGGTCTGGATGGGACCTTGCCAATTTTTCACCTTCTCCAAATTGTGAGTAACACTAGGATGGCCTACAACTTTGCAGTCAACAATCAAAAGAGGCCCAAACCCAGAACTGGCCTCAGTGTCCAGCCTAATGTTGACCAGATGGTATTTTTTTCCTTTCTGACTTGCAAAGATAATTTTTGGCATGTACATTCCTTTATGTTCAAAACTGGACATAATTTTAAGAAAAGCTTTAAGTTACAGGGTCATTTGAATCAGATATGTAGAGAGGCTGAAGAAGTGTGAGAGTATGGGTACTCTGATAACACTTGCCAATTTTATCAGTCTCTTATAGAGATATATCTCCCACTTTCTCCATTGACCTGAAGTGGAAAACAGTGACACAGCTGACTTAAAGATGAAAGTTTAATCTGATTAAGCAAATTCTTTTAACCAGGTGACACAATTTTCCAGTGTTTGCAATAGATAGTCTCTCTGGGTCATTCCTGTAGACAATCCTACTCTTCCCAACTTAGAACCCAGGGTAATGTTCCCACCCCATGAATGAATTAAATTAAAACTCCAGAGTGCATTGTTTATTGAACAATGTATAGTTTAGCGATTGTGTGGTCCCAAGGATTGTAAATACAGCTTTAGATAAGTTCACAGTGGTATCTCCTTCCTGCTTTTTTAGAAAGCTCACAGAAATGCACCCGACGGAGACATGGTACAATTGCCAGCCAGCAAGTCTTGTATATTCCTGACCAAACTATAGGTTACACATTGCGTCTTTCAATCAGGATAAAAACAGCTTGCGGACACCTCAGCAATGACCACTGTCAGTGTTGGCACAGCAGGTTTGACCCTACCTCTGGGCCAGAAGGTCCAGGTTGAAGTCTCTGACTGACACATTGATTAAAGAACATAATCTTTCAAGCCTAGTTTCACACTGTTTACAACTAGTGAAATATAATATTAT
Source organism: Chiloscyllium plagiosum (assembly GCF_004010195.1). NCBI lineage: Eukaryota > Metazoa > Chordata > Chondrichthyes > Orectolobiformes > Hemiscylliidae > Chiloscyllium > Chiloscyllium plagiosum. Next base: position 15,898,920 of record NC_057730.1, read on the forward strand.
AGAAATATTGTAAGTCTAAAATTATAATTCAGACCTAAACATTGCACAATGGATTTCTAAAGCTGTTGTTCTGTTAACTTTATAAATTTATATGTAAATAAAATTGAAATCATACAAGTTATAGGTGACATGTTAAGCAATGATTTCTTACTGCAGGAACAAAATAAATCCTATTTCAAAATATTGTGTGTATGAAATATAATTGTATTAATGTAAAGTAATTATTTGTTGCTCTTTTTCCACAGCTATACTTGGTGAAGCTAAGGGACGTGAAAGGCTGGAATCAACAATCCTCAAGTTGCGACAAGATCAGAAAGGTATGAGTATTCTCATTGACAAAGTTGGACTGGTACCAGATGTAAAATTTAAACAGAATATGCCAATTACAAGAAGGTTGCAAAGGCCTCTAAGTGATTGGGTCACAGTTCAACATGGGTTGTTTGTGGTTATCCACTTTGTATCCAAGAGAGAGAAATTGTTTCATTTGGCAAGAGATTCAGCACCTAAATCGTTTGGCTGTGCCAAAACTATGTGGACACATTGCTGTCACTTCAATGATAAAACTCTTCCATGGGATGTGGGCCAGTGTTTATTGCCCATCTCTAAATGCCCATGTGAAGGTGGTGATGAACTGTTTTCTCAAACTAGTACAAAGCTACAAAAAGTAATCATTAAAGTCTAATAGAACATTGGTATTTGTTTCAAGGGGCTTTCTGTTCAAAAGTGGGGTTTTAGCTATATAGAGCCTTGTTCTGACATCAGCTGGAATATTGATCAGTTTTGGGAATCAGGAGGATGAGGATATTTACATACCTTTAAACTCCATTGAGTTCAGGAGGAAGAGTGGTGATCTAATCAAGGTATATAAATGGTTATGGAATTCAATAGAAACTCTTTCTTCTGGTTAAAGTAGTCAAGCAACAAACTTGTCTCACACCGTAAACAACCTCAGGACATGCCAAGTTCTGTCTGTGACTAGTAATGAGAGAGTTAATCTGGGGTGGCTCAGTAGTTAGCAAAGCTGTCTCCTAACACCAGGCACATGGGTGCGATTCCAGCCTTGGACGACTGTCTGTGGAGTTTGCACGTTCTCCTGCGGGTGCTCCAGTTTCCTCCCACAATCCAAAGATATGTAGCTTCGGTGGATAGGCCATGCTAAATTGCCCTCAGTGTCCAGGGATGTGCAGGCTGGGTGGGTTGGCCATGGGAAATGCAGGGTAATGGGGATAGGGGAGGGAGAAGGGTCTGGGTAGCTGCTCTTTGGAGAGTTGGTGTGGACTTGATGGGCTGAATGGCCTGCGTTGGCATTGTAGGGATGCTTTGAGCAATATCCAGTAATCTGTTGTAGTGTTGAGTGATGAATGTTGTCTCAGATTCTCTTTGAACTCGTATCAGGAGATCTTTATACCCACTTGAGAGCCTCTGTTTAACATCTCATCAAAAAAACTGTCTTGTGTGGTAGTGCAGCACTCCCACTCCTCGGTGCTGCACTGAAGTGTCAGTCTAGTCTAGACCTTTGTATTCAAAGTTCAGTAATTAAGATCCACTGCTTTTTGTCATTTATATAAATGATTTGGATGTGGATGTGGGAGGGATAGAGTCATAGAGATGTACAGCATGGAAACAGACCCTTTGGTCCAACCCGTCCATGCTGACCAGATATCCCAACCCAATCTAGTCCCACCTGTCAGCACCAGGCCCATATCCCTCCAAACCCTTCCTATTCATATACCCATTCAAGAAGACTGTTTCCTTTCTTTGCAAAATTCATACTCAAACAGACTTGCATATTACCAAAGGTACTGGTGCACCCAGGTAGCATTTTTGAGGAATTTTAACTCTGTACTATTCTATTAATGAAGCTGAAATTAGATTTATTGCACAACATTTTAAATTTAATGTGGACCTGGCTCTCTGTGCACCTTCTCTGCAGCTGTGGCATTGTATTCCTCAGTTCTATTACCAAATGCACTTTGTATTGCACCATCTGCCTGTACTGCACACAAAACAAAGCTTTTCATCTGGTAATAATAATTCAAATTAAATAAAAATGGGCAATTTTAACCAGTGTCTCAGCCATCGCCATAATTTTGATTTTGAAAAAGACTGTCTAGGAAGCCATATAGAACAATTTATTAACTAGAATAGTGTACAGTAGTCAGTTTCATTTTGTAAATTTAAGATAATTTTTAAGGCTTTTAAAAGATGTCCATCGGTGTCCTTGTGCCGAAAGAAGCTTAATTTTAACCTATTTTCTAATCAACCAGCTTATTACACACCTCCGGAACAGGTGGGACCTGAACCAGGCCTCCTGACTCACAGATAGGGATACTACCACTGCACCCCAGTTTTAATAACCTTTTAGATTATTTGAAAATAGTGGAAATTTGTAGAGATGTTTGATTTGATCTACAGATGCAGTCAGTATAATGAACAGGGTCCACTTGCTGAAGTATGTTTTGAATCAGCATAAACAAAAGCCCAGTTTAAGATGAATGTAATTGTGTGTGAAATGTCTTGATCCTTTACAATGGGCTGGGAGCACCTAGTGGCAGTTCAGTTCTGGTATGTCCGTGTCAACAATTACAAAGTTATTCTTCTCTAAATCTGTATTCCCTGCAAAGTGACTGCATTTCATCTTAAAATAATAACAAAACACAAGTTGCTGGAAAAGCTCAGTAGGTCTGGCACACCTATGGAGAGAAATCAGAGTTAACGTTTCGGGTGCAGTGACCCTTCATTGGACCCGAAACATTAACTCTGACTTCTCTCCACAGTTGTTGCTACCTCTGCTGAGCTTTTTCAGCAACTGCTGTGTTTGTTTCTGATTTCCATCCTTCACATATCTTCCGGTTTGCATTAAATGACTTTGATTCATTTGTTTTATCTTCCTCAGAGTCTGTGTTAAAGTTCTGCACTGTATGGAACACAAATTCTAAACACTGTCATGAAGCTCAGTCTGTTGTCCAGATCCTCCTACAAAATGAAACTCCTGAGCAACTTCTTCAATACAATGGGATTAAAGGTGCTTTGGAAGGATTAATCCCTTATACTGGTAATTAAACTATTATCCTTGTTGTTTTCTTTCTTAGAAGTACTTGGGCGTTTTATCTTTTAACTTATTATTTTGTTGAAGGACTGCATGATTTATAAAGAAGTGCTCATGTTCGCCAGTTTATTTCCGCTTTCTCACCTTCAGTGCCACCTTCCTCAGGTGTGGGACTCACCAGTGAATATCAGTAAGACACTGAATCATCAAAGGAGGGTGCAGGCAGTCAGCTGAAAGCCAGACTTTGTCTGTGCCCAATTCCGGTTTGTGAAACTTTGTAGCAAGAGTCAGACTGAGAAAACACTAGGCATTTCGTTGTACCTGCTTGTTTTTGCTTTGTTTTTTTCCTCTTGACTTAATTCCATAACAAGAAGCGTTTTGTTTTACACTATTGTATTATACAATTAGTTTGACCTCAAGAGAGCTATGTCCAAAGATTCCTGTTGATAAATCAGGTCACAAATACTCTTCGTATCAGGTTCAAATCAGACTTCCTGTTTCGCTGTCGGCTAGAACCCAGAAAACATAATCACAGAATCAAACAGCACAGTAACAGATCCTTTGGTCCGACTTGTCAATGTCGAACATAATCCCAAATTATAATAGTCCCACCTTCCTGCATTTGGCCCATTTCCCTCCAAATCCTATCTTTCATGACTTATCCGAATGTCTTTTAAACGTTATAACTGTACCCGCATCCAGCACCGCATGAACTACTGTGTGGAAGAAAAGATGCCTCTCATGTCCTTTAAAAAACTTTCTCCTCTCACCTTTAAAATATGCCCCATAGTTTTGAACTCCCCAACCTTAGGGAAAAGACCTCGTCTATTCACCTTATCTGTGCCCCTCATTTTATAAACCTCTATAAGGTCACTCCTCAATCTCCTGCACTACAGTGGGAAAAAAAGTCCCAGCCTGTCCTTGTAACTCTCACCCTCAGACTCGGTAGTATACTGAAAACTTTCTTCTGAACCCTCTGCAGTTTACTGATATCCTTACAGGGTGACCAGAACTGCACACAGTACTCAAGAAGAGGCTTCAGCAGTGTTCTGTGCAACTTTAACCAGACGTTGCAACTCCTCTACTCAAAGGCCTGAACCATGAAGGCAAGCATGCTAAATGCCTTCTTAACCACCCTGTCTATCTGTGACACAGATTTCAATGAATTATGTACCTGGACCCCGAGATCTCTCTATCCTACAACGTTACCCAGGGCCCTACCATTAACTGTATATGTCCTGCCCTTCTTTGTTTTCCCAAAATGCAATAGCTCGCATTTGCATCCAATTGGCAAGCTCACCCTGAATCCCATGTGATCTAACTTTACTATTCAGTCTGACATGTTGAACCTTGTCGAAGGCGTCACTAAAGTACATGTAAACAACACCTGCCCTCATCAACCTCTTTGGTTGCTTCCTCAAAAAAACTCAAATCAAGTTTGTGATTTGAGTTCATGATTTCCCGCGCACAAATCATACCTTGACTCTCCAAATGCATGTAAATCCCAACTTTCAGAATCACCTCAAACAACTTACTCACCGTTGATGTCGGGCTCACAGATCCATAGTTCCGGGCTTCTCCTTCCCATCCCTTCTTAAATAAAGGCAGAACATTCGCCACCCACCAGTTCTCTGGTACCTCAACTAAGTGAGACAAATATCTCTGCTAGGCATTCCGCAATTTCTTCCCTAACTTCCCACAGCGTTCTGAGATACATTAGATCAGGTCCTGGCGATTTATTCAACTTTTATGTTTTCTAAGATCTCCAGTACATCCTCTTCTGTAATGTGACCTGTTTTTAAAACATCAACAACATTTATCTCCCTTAGTTCTCTAGCCTCCATTTCTTTCTCTACATTAAAACTGATGCAAAATACTCATCTCTCCCAGCTCCTGAGGCTCAACACATAGACAACCTTGTTGATCTTTAAGCAACCCTACTCTCTGTCTGGTTCCTCTGGGATTTAAATCAGATGCTTGCCTTTTACATTCCTCTTGTCTAAATGCACCTCATACATCTTTGCTGAGAAACCTTGATTCTGAAGGGTCACCAGATAGTTACACCTGGCTCATTTTTTCATGTTTGTTAATTGTTAGGTTCAAATTTGTTAATTTGTTCAGTTCCAATCCCATCACAGCTGATGGAGGAATTTGAATTCAATACAAATATGGAATTAAGAGTCTAATGATGACCACAAATGATGTCAGTCGTTGGAAACAAACACCTGGTTCAGTAATGTCCTTTCGGGAAGGAAACTGCCATCCTTACCTGGTCAGGCTTCCATGTGACTCCAGACCCACAGCAATGTGGTTGGCTCTTAACTGCCCTCTGGGCAATTAGGAATGGGCATTAAATGCTGGCCAAGCCAGCAACACCCACATCCTGTAAATGAATTTTTAAAATATTAAAGCATTTATTTCATATTTAAACAATGTGTGCCTGAAATGTTAGTTCTTAACTTTGTCAGTTATGGGCAAAGCCAGTAAGCATCTGGGATGAAGTTTCCTTTGTTTTAATTAGTGTGAAGTTCATGGCCTTTTATTGAATGCTTTCAGAGCGACATTTCCAGAGGGTGAATAGACTGTTGCAGGCCTCAATGTTTCTGGACTATATGTGGCAGAGTATGAGACTGACTGGAGGGTCCTGGTAAGTACAGGCTATAAATAACAGTAGTATCTCAGAGTTCACCCTCTGTTTGGTGATGTAGTGGCATGCAACATTTGAGGTACTCTGTTAATTCCAAAATGTCGTAACTTGGTATAGTTGCACCTTCTGTTGAATACATGAGGCCATTTATAGGTTCTAGCATTGTAATTGGTTAAAAAACAATCTGCAGTCTTCCATCCCTGAGCTCACCTTTGGCATACTGTCCCAGCAAAATTTGGTATTT
>NC_057730.1:15904892-15918339 GCF_004010195.1 Chiloscyllium plagiosum
CAATGTGGCTAGAGCCCATCAAATGCAGTCAGACCTGGTTCATCACCGGCAAAGCTGCTCCACAGTTATTCTTTAATCATAACTTTTTCTGGACTATGCTCAGCTGTTCCACTCATAGAGTCAATGGAGCCCAGCAACAGACCCTTTGGTACAACTTATACATGCTGACCAGGTATCCGAATCTGATCTAGTCTCATTTGCTAGCATTTGGCCCATGTCCCTCTAAACCCTTCCTGTTCATCCATCCAGATGCCGTTTAAATGTTTTAATTGTACCTTCCTCCACCATTTCCTCTGGCAGCTCATTCCTTACATGCACCACTGTCTATGTGAAAAAGTTGACCCTTGGATCCCTTTTAAATCTTTCCCCTCTCACCTTAAACCTATGCCCTCTAGTTTTGGGTTCCCCCATCCCAGGGAAAAGACCTTGTCTATTTCACCTATCCATATCCCTCATGGTCTTATAAACCTCTAATAGGTCACCCCTCATCCTCCAAAACTCCAGGGAAAATAGCTCCAGCCTGTTCAGCATCTCCTTGTAGCTCAGACCTTCCAACCCCTGGCAACATCCTTGTAAATCACTTGTGCACACTCTCAGGTTTAACATCTCTGGAGAGCTTCATTGCAAACCTCCTTCCTGTCGCTTCCACCTTTGTCTCTGGCAAGTGTAAGGAGTTCGCAGCATTCGGTATCACCAAGATTGGGACTCTCCGATCAGCTATCCCTATCGGTTCACCCACATTCCTACAAAGCTGCAACTCTGGCTGCACAGCCTGTTCTCCTGTCAGGTTTCACTCAGACCCTGGCTTGGAGCATCTGCCTTTCTTCCCCAACATTATATGTGTTCCCATTAACCTTGCCATGTTACTAAAGGAATTTAAAGTAAAAGATGCCTCCAAGCCCTCTGACCTTGCAAACTGGTGTCCCATCTCAATGCTCCCCTTCTACTTGTGTTCTGAACGCTCTCCCAAATCCATGCCAGATTTTTGTCTCATAGAAATGTGCAGCACGGAAACAGATCCTTCGGTCCAACTTGTCCATGCGAACCAGATATCCTAACCCAATCTAGTCCCATTTGCCAGCACTTGGCCCGTTTCCTTCTAAACCCTTCTTATTCATATACCCATCCAGATGCCTTTTAAATGTTGGAATTGTACCAGCCTCCACCACTTCCTTTGGTGGCTCATTCCACACACACACCTCTGCGTGAAAATGTTGTCCCTTAAGTCCCTCTTAAATTTTTCCCCTCTCACCCTAAACCTATGCCCTCTAGTTCTGGACTCCCCCACCTCAGGGAAAAGACTTTGTCTATTTACCCTATCCATGCCCCTCATGATTTTATAAACTTCTATGAGGTCACCCCTCAGCCTTTGACGTTCCAGGGAAAACAGCCCCTGCCTATTCAGCCGCTCCCTATAACTCAAACCATCCAACCCTGGCAATGTCCTTGTGAATCTTTTTTGAACCCTTTCAAGTTTCACAACAGCAAGTTTTGAGCCATAGAGGTCGACTGCACATAATAACGCCCTTCAGCCCAATAATTATGTGCTGGTCATGACTGACCCCCTAACACTAATTCCATTTTCCAACAGTTGGCTCTCGGCCTTATGTGCCTTGTCATCGCAAATGCATATCTAAATACTTTTTAAATGTTATGAGGGTTTCTGCGTCAACCACTCTTATAGGCAGTGAGTTCCGGATTCCCATTACCGTCTGGGTGAAAAATTGTTCCTCACATCTCCTCACATGTAATTGGAAAGGCAAGTACTGGTGAGGGATATTTAACATGGCTTTCTGCATGAGAAATCGTGTCCCACAAACTTGAATGAGTTTTTTGAAGAAGTAACAAAGAGGATTGATGAGGCAGAGTAGTGGATGTGATCTATATGGACTTCAGTAAGGCGTTCGACAAGGAGACTGGTTAGCAAGGTTAGATCTCATGGAATACTGGGACAACTAGCCATTTGGATACAGAACTGGTTCAAAGGTAGAAGACAGAGGGTTGTTTTTCAGATTAGAGGCCTGTGACCTGTGGAGTTCCACAAGGATTTGGCCTGGGTCCACTACTTTTGATCAATTATATAAATGATTTGGATGTGAGCTTAAGAGGTACAGTTAGTAAGTTTGCAGATCACACCAAAATTAGAGGTGTAATGGACAGCGAAGAGGGTTACCTCTGATTACAACGGGATCTTGATCAGATGGGCCAATGGGCTGAGGAGTGTCAGATGGAGTTTAATTTAGATAAATGAGAGGCGCAGCATTTTGGGAAGGCAAATCTTAGCAGGACTTAATGGTAAGGTCCTAGGGAGTATTGCTGAACAAAGATCTTGGAGTGCAGGTTCATAGCTCCTTGAAAGTAGGGTCACAGGAAGATAGGATAGTGAAGAAGGCGTTTGGTATGCTTTCCTTTATTGGTCAGAGTATTGAGTACAGGAGTTGGGAGGTCATGTTGCAGCTGTACAGAACATTGGTTAGGCCGTGTTTGGAGTATTGTGTGCAATTCTGGTCTCCTTCCTATCGGAAAGATGTTGTGAAACTTGAAAGGTTTCAGAAAATATTTGCAAGGATGTTGCCAGGTTTGGAAGATTTGAGCAGTAGGTAGAGGTTGAATAGGCTGGGGCATTTTTCACTGGAGTGTTGGAACCTTTTGGGATTTATAAGATCATGAGAGGCATGGATAGGATAAATAGGCAAGGTCTTTTCCCTGAGGTGGGAAGTCCAGAACTAGAATAGATTTAGGGTGAGAGGGGTAAGATATAAAAGAGACCTAAGGGGCAACTTTTTCACGCAAAGGGCGGTACATGTGTGGAATGGGCTGCCAGAGGAAGTGGTGAAGGCTAGTACAATTGCAGGATTTTAAAGGCATCTGAATAGGAAAGGTTTGGAGAGATATGGGCTGGGTACTGGCAGGTGGAACTAAATTGGGTTGGGGTATGTGGTCAGCATGGACAGGTTGGACCGAAGGATCTGTTTCCATGCAGTACATCTCTATGACTGTAAACTGTAAATTTATTCTCCCCTACTCCCCCAGACAATAATCCCTCCACCAAGTGGAAAATCTCCTTCTGTCTACTCTATTTATGTCCTTCATATTTTCATTCAACTCAATTTTAGCATTGATTCAGTTTCCTATGCAGTAAGGAAAACAGCCCCAGACTGTCCAATTTCTCTTCATAGCTAAAGCGCTCCAGCTCAGGCAACACCCTGGGTAAATCTCCTCAGCACTGTCTCCGATGCTATCACATCTTCCTATAATGTGGATCCCACAATTGCAAATTCTGTAGCTCTGATCTAACCAATGATTTATACAGTTCCAGCACAACCTCAGTGCTCTTCAACTCTGTTCCTCAGCTAATAGAGTCAGGTCTTCTATAAGATAACTGAATAATGGGTGAGAGTTGTGGAATTCAGGTCTGTAAGCACTGAAGACTTCAATAAAAATTACATTGGGCTGAAACCAGAGCTTGGGACCAAGTTCAGGATAAAATTGGTAAGATACTGAAAATAGTTTGGTGGTAACTAATGAATTAAAGTTCTTGGTGTGATGTTTTACTCTGTGCAGCATTAAATATTGTATTTAAAAAGTTGCATCCTCAACATTGCAAAGGTGTGACAGAGCACATATATTTAAAAGTGTAGTCCTTTCCTGATGGTAGCTTAAGAGGGTCACAGATTGTTAAAAGTACTAAAACATAAACATAGAAGTAACAGGTTCATTAATTAAAAATGACCTTTTCATCAAGTTATTGGTATCGCCTAGTTGTCACCAGAGTTTAACTGCTGTTTCCCAGTGACTCAGACATACACATTGGGGGCATGGAGATTGACCCGTTCTTTTCAATGGACAAAGCAGCCATTGGGGCCGGAAAAGCTGCAATTATTCCAGGATCCGATTGCCCCCAGGGGAGCAAGAAGCAGGAGGTTGGGAAAAATGCGGATATTGACAGTGACAGTAGTGCATCAAACAGTGGAAATGGCCACAAGCAAAAACACCTGCTGTCAGCTTGTGAGCACCTCAAAGAGAATTTGGAGCCCGCAGCAGAAAGTCAGAGTGATTCAGAGGAAGACAGAAAATCCGGTGAACAAAGAGCAAAGACACCTGTAAGAAAAATAAAGCAAACACCGGCCAGTGTGAGGAAGAAAACAAAATCTCTCCCAATGAATTGATGCTGTGACAGTGTGCCTGACATGCTGTCATCTTTTGGATGTTCTGTAAACTCCCTTTGTTAATTGATGTACGTTTGATGAAATTGATCTGACTTTGAAGCCATATGATATAACAAGTAGAGATTTAAGGCACGTATATTCTGAGTTACAAATTCTTTGTTACTGTGAGAGCAGCAGTATTGCCTTTTTATAAAACAAAAGACTGGTTTTATATTTGAGAACGGAAATTTATAATAAAGTCTCCATAATGCTAAACACTTATTTAATTCCCACGTAATCATCACTGGATAAAAGTGCTGATAATGTTGTAAAAACTATTTAAGTACAGTGTTAGTATCGCCCATATAAACTTGCTTTCGTAATACTGAATAAATCTTTTACAGTTTCTCTTCATAATTATCAATACATAAAGACTGTTTTGTGATTTGGCACAGTAATTATCAATATTTCAAAACCAGAAATGTGTGTTTTAATTTGGAATTTTATTGGTTGATGTATATTAATATACAATGAAATTATGTTTTCAGTCTGGGCCTCCCATTTCTTGAGGGTCTTTTAGTCCAATTCATCCCCTTGAGGGAACTCGGCTCAAATAATACTAATCCTTCCCAGTTGGAGTTCTTAAAATTGCAGCCAAAACTCTTGTGTATGGTTGAAATGTAGATTGTCGAACCCCATGTTAGTCAAGTTATCAGTACTGTAATTCTGTTATCTCTCTCACGTGGCACATAAGTAGCACTTCAGAGCTTTCAGTAGAATTCTGCAATGTTTCTCTTTCTGATTGACATTTTCTGTTTGTCATATGGATTTTATGTACTTACACCAATTTCAGTTTATTTATTTGCTTCCTTTTTTTATTGGTTTAGAAAGCCTAAATTAATGCAACCTTTGTTTAATTGATTGCAATCCCCCATTTTAAATTATTTTGGAAATCACACTGTGCAGCCAACCCTTTTCTGAAGTTCATTTTCAGGGCTGTGACAAAGTTAACTGGATCAGCCCACAAGAGCACCTTTGCAGCTAGGAGTTCTGCAGGCAGTAACTCATCCCCTGTGTGTCCAATGCCTACCCATCATCTAGAGGGCATAAATTAGGAGTGAGGAGGAATACTCTCCATTCATTTGAATGACACTCCAGCTCAACGCCATCCAGGATAAAGTAGCCCTTTGATCCACACTGGCAGAGGGTACTGTGTACGATCCAAAACATGCACCCTTCAAACCTATGACCTGATTTGATTTGATTTGATTTATTATTGTCATGTGTACCTAGATACAGTGTAAAGTTCTGTTTTATGTGCAGTACATGCAGATCGTACCATATGAAGTGCATTTGGGTAATAGAACAGAGCGAGGAATACAACGTTTACAGCTGCAGAGATGGTGCACAAAGAGCGAGATCAACATTAAACTTTGTGAGGTCCACTTAGTGGATCATTGATAACAGTGGGGCAAGAAGCTGTTATTGAATCTATTCGTGAATGTATACAAACTTTTATATCTTCTGCCTACCCTTTGGCAGAGGGTAGATGAGAATGTAACTGGGGTGAAAGGGGCCTTTGATAATGTTGGTTGCTATTCTTCAGGTATCGGGTAGCTGACACAGAGGAGCATCACACCTCATGTTCCCTACAGCCACACACTGTCATTGGGTCGAAATCCTGAGAGTCCCCAAGAGGACTGTAGGAGCACCTGCATCATGTGGACTGCTGTGGTTCAAGATGGCAACTTGCCATCTTCTGTTAGGCAATTAGAGATGGGCAACGTTTTTTTAAAATTCACTCGAGATATGTGTGTGTCGCTAGCAGTGCCAGCATTGAAAGCCTATCCAGAGTCACCCTTACCAAGGTGGTGGTGAGGTGTTATGTTTGGATCAATCTCTTTGCAGCATTAACGAACAAAGAGATGTGACTTTCACCACAGATCAGACCTGTCATACCCTATTGCATTTTGTATGGTAAGTTACTCTGTGCCAGTCGCAATGGGAAGCAATTGAAGGCTCCACGCTGAGTAACAGGGAAAGAGAAAGACCATTGCTCATCCAATGCTTATTCTTAGGCAGCTGCCACAGCACCTTCCAGACATATTCAAATAGACTAATTCTCAACCTGGCTGCAGGTAGGATAAATCAACAGCTTACCAATGTATAAAAATTGAATCAAATTACTCCTTTAGTTTCTCACTCGGTAGCACGATTTCCTTGGAAATTCTTTGTGATGGAGGGACAGAATTGTTAAGGCATAATTGGAGACTATTTCACCCAACCTGCCTCCTCCATGTTTCCAGGTAGTGCATTCCATGCCCTAATGACTGGCTATGTGCAACAGGTTATTTTTTTTTCCTCACCACCCTTGCTTTGTGTTAGAGAGGAGCGAATAGAGTCGTAGATATTACAGCATGGAAGTAGATCCTTCGGTCCAACTTGTCCATGCTAACCAGATATCCGATCCCGATCTAATCCCACCTGCCAGTACCCAGCCCATATCCCTCCAAACCCTTCCTATTCATATACCCATCCAGATGTCTTTTAAATGTTGCAATTGTGCTATCTTCCACCACTTCCTCTGGCAGCTCATTCACACATACATCACCGTCTGTGTGAAAAAGGTCCCTTTTCCCTAAACCCAGAGAAAAGATCTTGTCCATTTACCCTATCCATGCCCCTCATGATTTTATAAACCTCTATAAGGTCACCCCTCAGTCTCTGACATTCCAGGGAAAACAGCCCCAGCCTATGTAGCCTCTCCGTTTAGCTCAAATCCTCCAACCCTGGCAACATCCTTGCAAATCTTTTCTGAACCCTTTCAAGTTTCACAATATCCTTCAGATAGGAAGGAGACCAGAATCTCTCACAATATTCCAACAGTGCCCTAACCAACATCCTGTACAGCCATAGCATGATCTCCCAACTTCTGTACTCAATACTCTGACCAATAAAGGAAAGCATACCAAATGCCTCCTTCATAATCCTATCTACCTGTGACTATACTTTCAAAGAGCTATGAATCTTCACTCCAAGGTCTCTTTGTTCAGCAACACTCCGTAGGACCTTACCATCAAGTGTATAAGTCCTGCTAAGATTTGCTTTCCCCAAATGCAGCACTTTGCATTTATCTAAATTAAAATTCATCTGGGCCCGTTTCCTGTTGTAATCTGAGGTACCCTTCTTTGCTGTTCACTATACCTCCAAATTTGGTGTCCTCTGCAAACCTATTAACTATACCTCATGCTCACATCCAAATCATTTATATAAATGATGAAAAGTAGAGGACCCAGCACTGATCCTTGTAGCATTCCACTGGTCACAGGCCTCCAGTCTGAAAAATAACCCTCCATCACCACCCTCTGTCTTCTACCTTTGAGACAGTTCTATATCCAAATGGCTAGTCCTCCCTGTACTCCATGAGATCTAACCTTACTAACCAGTCTCCTATGGGGAACCTTGTCGAAAGCCTTACTGAAATCCATATAGATCACATCCAGCATTCTGCCCTCATCAATCCTCTTTGTTACTTCTTCAAAAGACTCAATCAAGTTTGTGAGAATTCCTGAAACTGGTTACAGGGATCGTGATGCATGATTACTGCTACACAGGCTGTGTGCTACCTTGTTGGCTGTTCTTAAGGCAAAGAAAGATTGTTGAACAGTCAAAGAATTAAAGTGTGCAGGTGCCAGTGTTGGAATGGGGTGGACAAAGTTAAAAATCACACAACAGCAGATTATAGTGCAACAGGTTTATTTGAAGGCACAAGCTTTTGGAGCTCTTCATCAGATTGGTAGTGGCGCAGGATCATAGGACACAGAGTTTACAGTAGAAGATCGAAGTGTCATACAACTGATGCGATGTATTGAACAAACCGAGATTGCTTTTATGTCTTTAATCACTTGGAATGGGGATGCAGGTTTCGATTCATTATTATGTAAATCCCAGAACTTCTATCAAGTCACAGCCCCGAGACAGTTTAAGGTTTTTTTCAGTATAAAAAAAGTGACATCTCAGCTCAGACAAAGCATTAAAGGTGTGAGGTTAGAGTCTGTCTGCATTCCAACCTTGAGTTAGACTGGTTCTATTTATAAATTCCAACTTTGGAAAAGGCCACATGGGATTGACTGCCTAAAGATTGTGTGCTTTCTGAACAATATAGAAATTATTTGCAAATATAAATGTGCAAATGCAAATCCACCCCAAAGATGTTTATGTGCGTACTTGATAGAGTGTGTGTGTATATGTGTGTGTGAGTATGACAAAGAATATGCCTGTGAGAGGGTGTGAGTGTGAGGGTTATAGCGAACAGGCGCGTGAGTGGAGCTGAGTCCATGAAAAGGTCATCTTATTGAATGGTGGAGCAGGCTTGAGGGGCTAGATGGCCTACTCCTGCTGCTGTTTCTCATGGAGAGAGACAAAAATACCTGCAGATGCTGGCATCTTACATTTCTTACGTTCATGCTGTTCACTGTTAAAAACAAAGTGAAACAAAAATAAGATCAGCCCTTTTTGGCTGCTTCATGGCACAGCTGCATGCCTATCATATCCTAAGGTGGAACTTGAGCTTATACCTTTAAGCTCAGTGGTATGGACTGTGCCATTGGGCCACCTCCTGCTAATTTAAATGATTGCAATCAGTGCCAATCGTTCAATTATCAGAGAGCCAATCTTGAACTAGATTAAAAAGTGCCACTTCAAATGATTTGCAATGTGGCAGGATTGTGAATTGTTTGCAAGCTGAATGTGACATTGAAAGTAGCCTAATGATGAGATTTGATTTGATTTATTATTGTCGCATGTACCTGGATACAGTGAAAACTTTTGTTTTGCGTGCATCACAGAGAGGTGTGAAGATAACCCAATCCATCATGGAAGCCAACCTCCCATCCATTGACCTCCAGCTGCCCTCCTAGCTGCCTTAGGAAGGCAGACAACATCATCAAAGACCCCTCCCACCCCAGTTATAACCTTTTCCCTCGGGCAGAAGGTACAGAAGTTCAAACACATGTATCAACAGGTTCAAGAACAGCTTCTTCCCCGCTGTTATTAGATTGTTGAATGGTCATCGAATTTAAAATCTAATGTTGAAATTGCTTTCTGTGCACCTTCTCTGCAGCCATAACATTGTATTCTCCGCTCTATTCGATGACTGTTTGATTTTTGCATGTGTTGTCAGTGGACTTGTAGATGGAGTTCAGAAGAAATTTGGCTTACATGGTTATCAGCTACTGCTCTGAAAACCTCCAGGAGATGAAAAGGAACTGAGATGTCTTGTACCTGCAGGGTACAACAGGTTTATTTGAAAGTACAAACTTTCGGAGTACTGATCCTTTGTCAGATAGCTAGTGGAACAGAATCATAGGACACAGAATTTATAGTTAAAGATCAAAGTGTCATACAACTGATGCAATGTATTGAACAAACCTAGATTGCTGCCAAGTCTTTAATTAACCAGAGGAAACTTGTGGAGTGTAATACTACGAGTCAAGCCTCAAGGACCTGAATAAGTGTAATTGTTTAATAACCTCACACAATTGCAACACCAACCTCAAGTCACCACACCCATAATCAGCACGAAATATGTTGATGAGTCAAGACTCATTCCTGACATTCTGTACTAAGACTTGGTACTCCTGCAAGTTTCACACCCATTTATTTCTCAGCCTACACCCTGTACATCAGACAAACATAGTGCACAACAGTGACAACCTTGCAGGACAGGCTTGTGCACCCTGCAGGCTGTCAATTAGCTCAGCTGGCTGGATGGCTGGTTTGAAAATGTGTTGCTGGAAAAGTGCAGCAGGTCAGGCAGCATCCAAGGAGCAGGAGAATCGACGTTTCGGGCATGAGCCCTTCTTCAGGAATGATGAAGGGATCATGCCCGAAACGTCGATTCTCGTGCTCCTTGAATGCTGCCTGACCTGCTGCGCTTTTCCAGCAACACATTTTCAGCTCTGATCTCCAGCATCTGCAGTCCTCACTTTCTCCTGGATGGCTGGTTTGCAATGCAGAATGATGCCAACAGATGCCAACAATTCCTGCAACAGCTGAAGGACCTCCCTTCTTAACTCCTCCACTCACCTGAGCCATGGTTGCCCTCAGGTGAAACCAACACCAGTTGTCTTTCCTTTTCTTTCTGGTGCTAAGACTGGCTGTAATGTAACAAGGTCTACATCAGGTTCCAAGTGATCGATTGTGATAGGAGACTCACTAGCTAGGGGCACAGACAGATATTTCTGCGGCCAACAGCTAGACATCAGAATGGTGTGTTGCCTCCCTGGTGCCGGGATCAAGGATATCTCGGAGAGAGTGCAGAAAGTGGAGTTTCCTGATGAAGGGCTTTTGCCCGAAACTTCGATTTTCCCACTCCTCGGATGCTGCCTGATCTGCTGGGGAAAGGGAAGAGGGACTAGCAGGAGGCCTTTGTATGCATTGGAGCTAACATAGGAAGAGAAAAGGTCAAGATTCTGAGAAGAGAATATAGAAAGTTAGGCAAGAATTTAAAAACGAGGTCATAGAGTCATAGAGATGTACAGCATGGAAACAGACTCTTCGGTCCAACCCGTCCATGCCAACCAGATATCCCAACCCAATCTAGTCCCAACTGCCAGCACCTGGCCCATATCCCTCCAAACCCTTCCTATTCATATACCCATCCAAATTCCTTTTAAATGTTGCAATTGTACAAGCCTCCACCACATCCTCTGGCAGCTCATTCCATACACGTACCACTCTCTGTGTGAAAAAGTTGCCCCTTAGGTCTCTTTTATATCTTTCCCCTCTCACCCTAAACCTATGCCCTCTAGTCTGGACTCCCCAACCCCAGGGAAAAGACTTTGCCTATTTACCCTATCCATGCCCCTCATAATTTTGTAAACCTCTATTAGGTCATCCTACAGTCTCTGACGTTCCAGGGAAAACAGCCCAAGTCTATTCAGCCTCTCCCTATAGCTCAAATCCTCCAACCCTGGCAACATCCTTGTAAATCTTTTCTGAACCCTTTCAAGTTTCACAACATCGTTCAGATAGGAAGGAGACCAGACTTGCATGCAATATTCCAACAGTGGCCTAACTAATGTCCTGTATAGCCGCAAAATGACTTCCCAACTCCTGTACTCAATACTCTGACCAATCAAAGAAAGCATACCAAACGCCTTCTTCACTATCCTATATACCTGCGACTCCACTTTCAAGGAGCTATGAACCTGCACTCCAAGGTCTCTTTGTTCAGCAACACTCCCTAGGACCTTACCATTAAGTGTATAAGTCCTGCTAAGATTTGCTTTCCCAAAATACAGCACCTCACATTTATCTGAATTAAACTCCATCTGCCACTTCTCAGCCCATTGGCCCATCTGGTCCAGATCCTGTTGTAATCTGAGGTAACCCTCTTCGCTGTCCACCACACCTCCAATTTTGGTATCATCTGCAAACTTACTAACTGTACCTCTTATGCTCACATCCAAATCATTTATGTAAATGACAAAAAGTAAAGGACCCAGCACTGATCCTTGTGGCACTCCACTGGTCACAGGCCTCCAGTCTGAAAAACAACCCTCCACCACCACCCTCTGTCTTCTACCTGTTCTGTATCCAAATGGCTAGTTCTCCCTGTTTTCCATGAGATCTAACCTTGCTAATCAGTTGACCAAGAGGAACTTTGTCGAACGCCTTACTGAAGTCCAAATAGATCACATCTACCACTCTACCCTCATCAATCCTCTTTGTTACTTCTTCAAAAAACTCAATCAAGTTTATGAGACATGATTTCCCACGCATAAAGCAATGTCGACTATCCCTAATCAGTCCTTGCCTTTCACATACATGTACATCCTGTCCCTCAGGATTCCCTCCAACAATTTGCCTACTGCTGATGTCAGGCTCACTGGTCTATAGTTCCCTGGCTTGTCTTTACCACCCTTCTTAAACAGTGGCACCACATTAGCCAACCTCCAGTCTTCCAGCACCTCACCTGTGACTATCAATTATATAAATATCTCAGCAAGAGGCCCAGCCATCACTTCTCTAGCTTCCCACAGAGGTCTAGGGTACACCTGATCAGGTCCTGGGTATTTATCCACCTTTACCCGTTTCAAGACATTCAGCACTTCCGCCTCTGTAATATGGAACATTTTGCAAGGTCCTTGAGGGTAGTAATATCTGGATTACTCCCAGTGCCTAGAGCTGGTGAGGGGAGGAATAGGAGGATAGAGCAGATGAATCCGTGGCTGAGGAGCTGTGCAGAGGAGAAGGGTTCACATTTTTGGATCATTGGAATCTCTTCTGGGGAGAAATGACAGGAATAAGAAGGGCTGATTGTACCTGAATTGGAAGGGGAATAATATACTGGCAGGGAGATTTGCTAGAGCTGCTCAGGAGGATTTAAACTAGTAAAGGGTGTGGGGGTGGTGGGCTGGGGAGTAGCTGTTGGGACCCAGGGAGATAGTGAGTAAAGAGATCAACCTGAGACTGGTGCAGTTGGGAAAAGGAGCGAGTCAAAAATCTGGGCAGGCAGGGACAAAGCAGAGAACAAGGTAGGACTGATAAATTAATCTGCCTTTTATTTCAATTCAAGGGGCCTAACAGGGAAGGCAGATGAACTCAGGGCATGGTTAGGAACATGGGACTGGGATATCATAGCAATTACATAGACATGGCTCAGGGCTTGGCAGAACTGGCAGCTTAATGTTCCAGGGTACAGATGTTATAGGAAAGGTAAAAAGGGGCAAGAGAGAAGGGGGAGTGTCATTTTTGATAAGGGATAACATTCCAGCTGTACTTACAGAGGATATTCCTGGGAATAGTCCAGGGAAGTTATTTGGGTGGAACTGAGAAATAAGGAAGGGATGATTACCTTATTAGGATTGTCAGCGGGAAATTGAAAAACAAATTTGTAAGGAGATCTCAATTACCTATAAGAATAATAGGGTGGTTATGGTAAGGGATTTTAACTTTCCAAACATAGACTGGGACTGCCATAGTGTTACGGGTTTAGATGGATAGGAATTTGTTAAGTGTGTACAAGAAAATGTTCTGATTCAGAATGTGGATGTACCTACTAGAGAAGGTGCAAAACCTACTCGTGGGAAATAAGGCAGGGCAGGTGACTGAGGTGTCCAATGAGCCACCACACACTGCAGCACAGACGAACTTTGGAAAACAGAGGAGAACCACCTATACAACATATTCAAGAAGAACGGATACTCAAAAAATACAGTGCGCAGATTCCTCAAGAACAAACCACGACAAGCAGACCAAACACAGCTAGAAACCCTAACCGCCTTACCATACAT
>NC_057730.1:15918525-15923677 GCF_004010195.1 Chiloscyllium plagiosum
ACATATAAATAGAAAGCAGGAGACAACAGCTTTGCTTCACTTGGAGGTCGCCACTGATGATGTTACCTAGCCAGGTAATGAAACGTCTGGATATCAAACCTACAGCTCAGCGAGCAAACCTATACCCTAGTTAAAGTTCTATTTGGAGGAAGGCCAATTTTGACAGTTATTAGGCATGAACTTTCAAAAGTTGATTGGGTGAGATGTTCGCAGGTAAAGGGGCGGCTGGAAAATGGGAAGCCTCCAGGAATAGGATAATAAGAGTCCAGAGAAAGTATGTACCTGCTAGGGTGAAAGGCAAGGCTGGTAGGTGTAGGGAATGCTGAATGCCAGAGAAATTGAGGTTTGGTCACAAATAAGAAAGAAGCATATGTCAGGTGTAGATAGCAGAGATTGAGTGAACACGTCGAAGAGAATAAAAGCAGTAGGAGTATACTTAAGAGGGAAATCAGGAGGGCAAAAAGGGGACATGAGAAAGCTTTGGCAAATAGAGTGAAAGAAAATCCAAAGGGATTTTAAAAATACATTAAGGACAAAAGAGTAACGAGAGAGTGAATTGGGCACCTCAGAGATCAGCAAGACCTGTGTGGAATTGCAGGAGATGGGGAAGATACTAAATGAGTACTTTGCATAAGTGTTTACTATCGAGAAGGATATGGTAGATAGAGAACGGGGGAAATAAATAGCAACATCTTGAAAAATGTCCATATTACAGAGGTGGTGGTGCTGGATGTCTTAAAATTCTTAAAGGTGGATAAATCCCCAGGATCTCATCAGGTGTACCCAAGAACTCCGTGGGAAGCTATGGAAGTGATTGCTGTGACCCTTGCTGAGATATTTGTGTCATTGATAGTCACAGATGAGGTGCCAAAAGACTGGAGGTTGGCTAACACGGTGCCGCTATTTAAGAAAGGAGGTAAGGACAAGCCATGAAAACTATAAACCAGTGAGCCTGACATCAGTGGTGGGGCAAGTTGTTGGAGGGGATCCTGAGGGACAGGATTTACACATGTTTGGAAAGGCAAGGACTGATTAGAGATAGTTAACATGGCTTTGTGTGTGGGAAATCGTGTTGCATTAACTTGATTGAGTGTTTTGAAGAAGTAATGAAGAGGATTGATGAGGAATGCGGAGTGGATGTGATCCAAATGGATTTCAGTAAGGCATTTGACAAGGTTCCTCTTGGTCAACTGGTTAGCAAGGTTATATTACATGGAATACAGGGAGAACTAGCCATTTGGATACAGAAGTTGCGTCCCACGGCCAGCATCTCCACTTCCATCACAAGGCAAACAGCTTCCAGCTTACAATCCAGAGTGCAGCAGTGGAAACTCAGGTTGGAGCTACACAAGGTCAGCTTGCAGGTTCAGAGTGGGAAAGCAAGTTGTGAGCAGGACTCTAAGATACTGCGAAGGGATTCAGACATGTTAAATGAGTGGGAAAAGATGGAATGCTATGTGAGCTTGTCCACTTTGGCAAGAGGAATAGAAAAGCAGCATATTACTTAAACAGAGAGTTACAGCAGAGTAAGGGGGTACAGGGGCATCTATGTGACCTTGTGCATGAATTACAAGAAGTTAATAAGCAAATGCAACAAGGCTTTCGGCAAAAAAAAAGAAAAGTTGGCCATTATTGCAACGATGATTAAAAGGAAGTCATGCTGCAACTATACAGGTGAGATTGCAGCTGAAGTACCGTGTATGGATTTGCTTTCCTTATTTAAATTGGAACTAGTGAAGAGATGGTTTACTTGGCTGATTTCTAGGATACCTTCTGAGGAAAGGCTGAGTACATTAACCATTTCTCGTTGAAGTTTAGAAGAATGAATCTTATTGAAACATAAAATTCTGCAGGAGCAGATAGAGAGGTGGTGTTTCCTTCACTGAGGAATCTTAAACTGGGTTAGAGTTTTAAAATAAGGGGCAGAGGTGAGGAGGAATTTCTTTTCAGAGGGTCAGCGATCTTGGGAACTTTCCAGCCTGGATAGCAGTGGAGGCTAGGTCATTGAATATACTCAAGGCTGAATTACACAGACCTTTGATCTACAATGGACTCAGGGTCTTGGGTGGGAGACAGAATTGTAGAGGTAAGGCCACAATCGTATTCAATACTGGGACCCAGAAGGCAGGAACCTCAGCCATTTCAATTACTGAGCCAGCTTAAGCGACTACCAGTGTGTCTGGATGAGAGTGAAGTCAAGTTGCCACCGTCTTATCAGCCCATTAGAGAGAGATGACTGGTAACCCAAGGGCCACCATGCCTGAAGCAAGGGGAGAGATTGAGAAGGAGGATCCTTCATGGCAACCTCAGACAGTGTGGGGATTGAACCAACACTGTTAGGCATCACACTACTTTGCTAACCCAGCATTTAACCAACTGAGCTAAGCCAATCCTGTTACGAGAGTGAAGGTTACAAGGGCTAACATTGGCAACTTGGCACAGGAAACCGCACAAGAGCAGAGAGTAAAGAAGGATGTTTTGGCAGTAGGGGGCAGTGTCGTGAGGGGTATTAACACCATTCTCTGCAGCAGAAGGTGTAAGTCCAGATGGTTCTGTTGCCTGTCCACTGCCAGGGTTCAGGACATCTGCTCAGGACTGGAGAGAAACATGCAATGGGAGGAGGGAGGATCGAGTCTTTGTCCATGTAGGTTCCCATAACATAGTTAAAAATCACACAACACTAGGTTATAGTCCAACAGGTTTAATTGGAAGCACACTAGCTTTCGGAGCAACGATCCTTCATCAGGTGGTAGGAGCAACACTCCGAAAGCTAGTGCTTCCAATTAAA
The DNA here is from genome assembly GCF_004010195.1 of Chiloscyllium plagiosum. Lineage (NCBI taxonomy): Eukaryota > Metazoa > Chordata > Chondrichthyes > Orectolobiformes > Hemiscylliidae > Chiloscyllium > Chiloscyllium plagiosum. The sequence goes on from NC_057730.1 coordinate 15,921,314, forward strand.
CCTGTTGGACTATAACCTGGTGTTGTGTGATTTTTAACTTTGTACACCCCAGTCCAACACCGGCATCTCCAAATCATGTCCAATAACATAGTCAGAGTGAAGACAAAAGTTCCATATAATCACTATGAAAAACTAGGTGACAAATTAAAAAGCAAAACCTCAAAGGCATAATCTGGGGAGATATGATCACTGGACTGTTAATCCAGAGACCCAAGCAGAGACTGGGTTCCAGTCCTGCCAGGGCAAATGGTGGAATTTGAATTAAATAAATATTTGCGACTAAGAGTCTAATGACATCGATTGTCAGGAAAAACCATCTGGTTCACTAATGACCTTTAGGGAAGGAAACGGCATCCTGTCTGGCCTACATGTGACTCCAGATCCAAGGCTATGTGATTGACTCTTAACTACCCTCTGGACAATAAATGCAGGCCTATACCCACAACCACACACCCACATCCTGTGCATGAATAAAAGTTAAGCCACTGCATTATAACCTGAGCCAAGTGTAAATTGCCACAAGCAAATCAGATTAGAGGGGTGAATATGGGGCTGAGAGACTGGCATTGGAGAAATGGGTTCCAGTTCTTGGGCCACTGCCACCAGTAACTGGGCAAAGTGATCTGTATCAATGAGACAGTGTCCACCCAAACCGTGGTGGATTGCTGTTCTTGCCAACTGCATAACTGGAGAAGTTAGGGGAGGGGGGGGGGGGGTCTTTGTCCTAAATAGTGGGAGCAAGGGTTTCAATTTGGGAGATTATGGTGAATTAAAGGGAGTGGCATGGTGGCTCAGTGGTTAGCACTGCTACCTCACAGCACCAGCGATTCCAGCCTCGGTCTATGTGGAGTTTGCATGTTGTCCCCGTGTCAGCGTGGGTTTCTTCCGGGTGCTCCGGTTTCCTCCCACAGTCCAAAGATATGCAGGTTAGGTGGATTGGACATGCTAAATTGCCCATAGTGTTAACTGGATTAGTCAGGGGAAATGTAGAGAAATTCACAGCACCAGCGATTCCAGCCTCGGTCTGTGTGGAGTTTGCATGTTGTCCCCGTGTCAGCGTGGGTTTCTTCCCACAGTCCAAAGATATGCAGGTTAGGTGGATTGGACATGCTAAATTGCCCATAGTGTTAACTGGATTAGTCAGGGGAAATGTAGAGAAATAAGTAATTGGATCTGGGTGGGTTACTCTTCAGAGGGTCGGTGGGGACTTGTTGGGCTGAAGGGCCTGTTGCCACACTGTAGGGATTCTCAGTTAAAGAGTAGAGTTAAGGCTGAAGAGAAAGTCATGAATGCAGGAAATGATAAACAGACTATGGCAGGAAGGCACAGAGAGTCTGAATCTAAGAATTCAACCGACAGAATTTACAAAGTGAGTAAAGAAGAACTAAAGACTATAGTGCTCAAAACAAAATGAGAACTGAGAGAGCAAGTAGGAAAAGATGGAAATGACTTAGTACCATTTGGTAGCAATTACAGAGACTTGGCTGCAGAATAACATGGATTGGCACCGGAATCTTAATAGGTATAGGACATTTAGGAATGAAAGGAGACTGGGGAAAATTGGAGGCGTGGATCTGTAAGTTAATGATGGTATTAGCAGGATAGAGAGAGATTGGCTTAAGTTCAGGAAACCAAGGTGTGGAAATAACTTAGGTAGAGGTTAGAAATGATAAATGCAAGAAGTGCTTTGTATGAGTGGTGGATAAGTCCCTAACAGTAACCACATGGTTAGGTGGAGTCGAAAGGAAGTGGTTCAGCGGTGAACCCTTCTGCTAATTAAGCCAAACACCCAGAAAAGCTCACCTCGCCTCGTAATCTGTTAAAGTATGAGTGACATAGAACTAACTAATCCTAAAGTGACCAATAAACAACAACTATTTACAACACTAAGCCTCCTTTCCCTTAAAGTTTTGTAATCTGCCTCCCACTCTATAACAATATACTGAGCCAATAAAGCCCCTACAGCAACTCAATTTTCAAAACCAGACAGCAGCTGTGGTCACCAGTGTTGACCTTCCTCTGTTTGAAGATCTCCCTGGGCCATTTTCGGTCTTCTGCTGCACAGATTTTTCAGATGACAAAGGTACTTTTGATCGAGAGTGTTTTCGGGCAGTCTGTCTGACAATGGCAGGTGGTGCACTTTCTGGCTAGCTGCCTGCCTTTTACATCAAATCATCTCATTGGTTCAATGTTGCCATAGAGTCATAGAGATGTATAGCATGGAAACAGACCCTTCAGTCCAACCCGTCCATGCCAACCAGATATCCCAACCCAATCTAGTCCCACCTGCCAGCACCTGGCCCATATCCCTCCAAACCCTTCCTATTCATATACCCATCCAAATGCCTCTTAAATGTTGCAATT
>NC_057730.1:15924011-15930404 GCF_004010195.1 Chiloscyllium plagiosum
TCCCTAGGACCTTACCATTAAGTGTATAAGTCCTGCTAAGATTTGCTTTCCCAAAATGCAGCACCTCGCATTTATCTGAATTAAACTCCATCTGCCACTTCTCAGCCCATTGACCCATCTGGTCCAGATCCTGTTGTAATCTCAGGTAACCTTCTTCGCTGTCCACCACACCTCCAGTTTTGGTGTCAGCTGCAAACTTACCAACCGGACCTCTTATGCTCGCATCCAAATCATTTATGTAAATGACAAAAAGTAGAGGGCCCAGCACCGATCCTTGTGGCACTCCACTGGTCACAGGCCTCCCGTCTGAAAAACAACCCTCCACCATCGCCCTCTATCTTCTACCTGTTCTGTATCCAAATGGCTAGTTCTCCCTGTTTTCCAAGAGATCTAACCTTGCTAACCAAAATAGTAAAACCCAAATTTTATTGGGTTTTAGTATCTTGGGGCATAATTTAATCTGATTGGTTCGATTCGAACTGCTGTGAAAACAACTGGTAACTAGGTTACAGTCAAAATGTTACATCTTTCAGTTTCCCAGCACACTCTGTGGCATGACAGGTGCTGGCCAGCTTTCCCTCTCTCTTAAAGGTACAGCACACACTTTCAACTTCTGAGAACTAGTCAGAAAGGCATGTTCATAATCATGGGAGAATTTGAACTACATGATGCCTGGAAGATTCAGATGATAAAAGCTGGTTTTGATAAGGAATATGTGGAATATTTCTTAGATAGTTTCCTAATTAGCACGTTCTAGGGTCAACCAGAGAGCAAGCTGTCCAAATGCAATGATATAGGCTTAAGTCATGACTTCATGTTTTAAGATGACCTTAGGTAACAGTGACCATAATACGATTAAACTTTACGTCCAGTTGGAAAGAGAGAGCAATGGGTCAAAGACTTATCTTTAAAGAAAAATGTAATTATATTATGATGGATTAAAAGCAGGGGTTGTCTAAAGTGAATTAGCAAATTAGATTAAAGGATAGGTTGGTGGAGATGCAAGTCACTTGAAGGCATGTTTCAGAATGCACAAGAAAAAGACGCACTCCAATGAGTAAGAACATTTCTAAGGGAGACCCCCATCCATTTGTGGTAAATCGGAAATGTGAAAGATATTATCAAACTGAAAGGAAAAGTACAGAATTACATAAAGACGAACACCTGGTCAGAAAATTGGGCAAAATGTAAAATTTTGCCCAGTAAAAGAACGATAAAAAAAAAGAACAAGTGAGTAGGAGAGAAAGCTAACCAGAAATATAAAACATGGTAAGTTTCCAAAAAAAAAACTTAAAGAAGAGAAGTCCTAAAGAAAGGAAGTCTAGAGAATTAATAATGAAAAAGAAGGTAATGGCAGATGACGGGACAGGTATTTTGTATCTGTCTTCACTTTAGAGGATAGCAGCAACATCCCAGAAGCAGAAATATCTGAATAAATGGAAGGGAGAGGGAAACGCAGAAGAATAATCTGAAAAGTGGCATTGAGTAAATTGTTGGAGCTGTGAGTTGATTAGTACTCAGGTCTTGCTGGACTTTATCCTAGAGTCTTAAAGGAAGTGGCTAGCGAGATAGCTGATGCATTGTTTTCAATGTTCCAAAACTCATTAATTTGGGGAATGCCATTAAACTGGAGGACAGTGAATGCAACTCCTTTATTCAGAAAGGGAGGGAAGCAGCAAGCTAGAAGCTACATGCCAGTTAATTCATCATCTTTCACAGTGAAAATGTTGGAAGCTATTATTAAAGAAGTCATGGCAGGACATTTCGATATGTTCAAAATAGTCAGATAAAGCCAACATAGTTAAATAAACAGGAAATCATGTGGTTCACATAGTGCTCGTGTTTGTCTCTTCCAATCTTTAACCAATCTGGCCACTCTGTGTTACTTATGTCCAGTGAGGAGCAACATTATGACATCGTCGCAATATAGCTCCAGGATCCTAAAATGCTTACATACCATCTACTGGTATCAGACCTGGTCAATTCTACAAGAGTAGCCCAGGTAGAAGGGAACTTTGAACAAACAATACAAGAACTGCTTGGTCATTTGTGACCTTGGCCTCATCTCAGCGATGATGCCAGGATAATGCTAAATCAGAGCCTTCAGGAATATACCCCATTAGTGCCCTCACGTGGACCACAGGACAATGTCGGCGGAGCCAGAACCACTGATGGAAACAATGCCACATTGAAAGGGTACCATGTGAGGCGATTTTTCACCCTCTATTGCCTGAAACAAATCAGCAAATGGCTGAGGGGAAGGAACTAGCTCCCACGAAACATGCAGCAAAAGTCATGAATTAAATGCCAGCCCAAAGCAGTCAGAAGCAGAGGTCAAGGAAGCCAACTTACACAAATTGTGCCTGAAAGATAATGAGCCAGGTTTATCTTGACACCAGCAAAGCCACAACTGTTATGATGTCCATTGGAGCGCAGCCTGGTTGTACCCAGTAAAGGTGAAGTCTCCCCATTTTGGCCCTTCACAGGGAGGAGCTGATACTGGCTGTCAGACCCAAACCACTTGCCTGTTGATCCTGCCTGAGGAAATAGGCTGAGCGAACTGTGTTGAAAGGGCAGTGACCATGTGTTGCAAAATGGGTAAAGCCATCCGATGATTGGTGATCACATTAACTGAGGTGCCCACCTGAATAAATAGCAAGACCTTGCCTAAAATCTGCTTGCTTACTTCTTACCTCACCTGAGTGACACGTCTTATATGAATATATCACTGGAAGAGTGAAAGGGAAAAAATAGACAGTTTAGATTTTCTGATAATAACAACATTGGATAAAGTAATCTCATGTAGTAATTTGAATGTGATTGGATAATATAACCATGTGTATGTAGAACATGTGAACACAGTTGGAAAGAGATATGGATGATTGGAAATTATTGTTCATTAAAATAGTTGAATGGAAGCTTGTTATCTGTAAAAAAGCAAAATAAAACCTTTGTTTCTCATAATAAAGATTTGAGCTGTACACCATTCTTGATGCATACATCTCCCATGTGTGTACAAGAAATGTTTAAAACAATTAAACTTGAACCTTGTCCAATCTAAAGAGGAGATCAAGTGTTAGACTCACCCTTTTAATCCTGATCAAAATACAATCATTGCGAAAGATGAATGCCTGTATCTATTTCTAATCCAGTGGTTGCAGCTCTCTTGAAAGATGTGAAATACTTTTGTAGTTATGTGTTTTTGCATTTAACTGTACAGCAGGTCATTATTGTGAAATGTTACCAGTTTCTGTGGAACTGTCCCTGCCTTATCTGAGTATAAATTACTTATTATTTTCTAATAATGACGCAGATAATTTTGGGATGATGATTAACTGGATCTTTTACAAAGGGGACATTACTTTCCTGTCTGTTGCATTTAATTTCCTGACATTTTTTAAAACCATTAAATAAGGACATGCTACCAACCCGGTATATTAAAAGTGTATTTTGGGTTCAGACAGTGGGTTTGAATTCTGGATAATCTATTCTGTTTGATTCATTCATTTTTTCCTGGAAAGTCTTTCAGTAAAGATTAAGCAGACCCTCACTGATGAGGTGTAGGTTGTTGCGTGAATAGATATGTGAAACATACACATTATTGTTCAGATGAATGCTATGTGGTAATTCACATTTTCCATCCCCTAACTTTATTTCTTCTGCTCCAAGTGTGGGCAGCTAGATCTCTTGTTATTTGTTTACATGGCATCAGCTTCATTGACAAGGGCATCCTTGAGAAGGTAGCAATGAGCCAGCTTTTGAACCTCTGTAGTCAGTGTGATGATGATAGGTATTCAGTATTGTACAAGTCGGGGCACTGAGGTATGGACATTATCACCATGATGGAGTGCCAATATGTTTCCAGCGTTTTCATTCATATCTAACAAATCCCTTCATGGCTTGACCATTGTCTATCTCTTTAATATTCACTGACCCATATTCGCATTCACCTTATTCTGGCATCTTGTGCATCCTTGATTCTCTCCCTACATAGGCTTAGCGATATTATCGCCAGACTATTAATCCAGAGAGCCAGGTAATGACCTGGGTTCAAATTCTGCCATGACAGATAGTGGAATTTGAATTCAATAATAATCTGGATTTGAGTCTCATGATGGACCATTAAAATAATGCTGATTGTCAGGGGGGAAGACCCATTTGGTTCACTACTGTCTTTCAGGGAAGAAAACTGCCATCATTCTTCCGCCTGGACAGCCTACAGCCCTGAGGACTCAACATTGACTTCTCCAATTTCAAATGACCTTCCTTCCCATCACCCAACCCCCTTCCTAGCAGCTACCCCATCCTTCCACTCCTCTCATCGTCCCTTCCTTCCAGCCACCAACTGGATTCATTCCTCCCATCGACCAACCAGGTGTGTTCACTTATCCCCACCTCACCATCCTGCCCCCACCCGTAGCTCCCCTTATACCCACCTCTAGTCCTGAACAAGGGTTACACTTGAAATGTTGACTTCTCCACCTCCTGATGCTGCCTGACTTGCTGTGTCCTTCCAGCCTCCTGCCTGTCTACTTTGGAATCCAGCATCTGCAGTTTTTTTTGTTTCTAATCCTTACCTGGTTTGGCCTACATGTGACTCCAGACCAGCAGAAATATGGTTGACTCTTAACCCCTCTATGGGCAATAAATGCTGGACTGGCCAGTAATGCTCTCATCCCATGAAACATTTCCACCACTCTTTTTATCTTTAAGATGTTCCTTAAAACCTAAGTCTTTGATCAAACATTTGACCAACTGTTCTAAAAACTCCTTAAATGGATCAGTGTCAAAGTTTGCTTTATAATTCGCCTGTGATGATCTTGGGAAGTCTTATTATGTCAAAGGTGTTATATGAATTTAAGTTGTTGTTATTGAGGTCAGGATGATGCGTGGCCTAGAGTAGAATTTACAGCTAATGCTGTTCCCTTTCACCTCCTGTCTTTATTGTTCCAGGTCATAGGGTCATAGTGTCATACAGCATGGAAGCAGACCCTTTGGTCCAACTAGTCCATGTCGACCAGAATCCCAAACGAAACTACTCCCACCTGCCTGCTCCTGGCCCATATTCCCCCAAACCTTTCCTATTCATGTACTTACCCAAATGTCTTTTAAATATTGTAACTGTACTCACATCCACCACAGACCACGCTCTGTGTAAAAGAATTATGCATCATGTCTTTTTTATACCTTTCTCCTCTCACCTTAAAAATGTGCCCCAGCCTTGAAATCCCCCACCCTAGAAAAAGACGCAGCCATTCACCTTATCTATATGCCTCATGATTTTATAAACCTCTATAAGGTCATCTCTCAACTTTCAACTCTCCAGTGAAAAAATTCCCAGCCAATCCAGCCTCTCTCCGTAACCCAAATCCTCCATAACCAGCAACATCTTGGTAAGTCTCTTCTAAACCCACTCCAGCTTAATAATATCCTTCCTATAACTGGGCTCCCAGAACTGGACACAGTACTCAGTACACACCACTCCAGGTGTAGTGGTTGTGGGTTTGGAAGGCGTTGTTGAAGGAGTCTTGCTGAGGTACTGCGGTCCATCTTGTAGATGGCACACCCTGTGCTTTAGTGGTGGTGGAAGTGAATATTTACAGCGTGGAGAAGATGCCAAATGAAAACAGGAAATCCGAAAAGTTCTGAGAGAGAAACCGACTCATTTTATTCATTCACAGGATGTGTGTATCACTGGCTCAATCAGCAGTTATTGGCAAAAAGGCAGTTTGAAGTTGACCACGTTACTGTGGGTCTGGTGTCTTCGAAAGGCCAGACAAGGTAAGATTTCCTTCCAGGATGTGAATGAATCAGAAGGGCTTTTTGCAGTGGTCACCATTAAGTTATCTTCTTATTCCAGATTTTTATTGTACTCAAATTTCACCACCTTTCCTAGTGGGATTTCATAGAAGGTCATAGAATCCCTACAGTGTGTGGAAACAGGCCATTCGGCCCAACAAATCTCCACTGACACTCCGAAGAGTAACCCACCCAGACCCATTGCCCTACCGCATTACTCTATAGACAATAGACAATAGGTGCAGGAGTAGGCCATTCTGCCCTTCGAGCCTGCACCACTATTCATTATGATCATGGCTGATCATCCTCAATCAGTATCCTGTTCCTGCCTTATCTCCATAACCCTTGATTCCACTATCCTTGAGAGCTCTATCCAACGCTTTCTTAAACGAATCCAGAGATTGGGCCTCCACTGCCTTCTGGGGCAGAGCATTCCACACACCCACCACTCTCTGGGTGAAGACGTTTCTCCTCATCTCTGTCCTAAATGGCCTACCCCTTATCTTTAAGCTGTGTCCTCTGGTTCGGGACTCACCCATCAGCGGAAACATGTTTCCTTCCTCCAGACTGTCCAATCCTTTAATAATCTTATAT
>NC_057730.1:15930843-15932172 GCF_004010195.1 Chiloscyllium plagiosum
CCACCCAGCTTTGTATCATCAGCAAATTTGCTAATGTTACTATTAATACCATCTTCTTTATCATTCATATATATTGTAAAAAGCTGCGGTCCCAGCACTGATCCCTGCGGTACCCCACTGGTCACTGCCTGCCATTCCAAAAGGGAACCATTTATCACTACTCTTTGTTTCCTGTCAGCCAACCAATTTTCAATACAAGTCAGTACTTTGCCCCCAATAGCATGCGCCCTAATTTTGCTCACTAACCTCCTATGTGGGACTTTGAAAGTCCAGGGACACTACATCCACTGGATCTCCCTTGTACATCTTCAGAGTTACATCCTCAAAAGATTCCAGAAGATTAGTCAAGCATGATTTCCCCTTCATAAATTCATGCTAACTCTGTTACTGCTATCCAGATGTGCCGTAATTTCATCCTATATAATTGACTCCAGCATCTTTTCCACCACTGAGGTCAGACTAACTGGTCTATAATTTCCTGCTTTCTCTTTCCCACCTTTCTTAAAAAGTGGTACAACATTAGCCACCCTCCAATCTGCAGGAACTGATCCTGAATCTATCGAACTCTGGAAAATAATCACCAATGCATTCACTATTTCTCGAGCCACCTCCTTCAGTACCCTGGGATGTAGACCACCAAGCCCCGACGACTTATCAGCCTTCAGACCTAACATTCTCTCCAACACCAATTCCTGGCAAATATAAATTCCCTTCATTTCAGGTCCTTCAGCCACTGTAACCTCAGGGAGATTGCTTGTGTCTTCCCCAGTGAACACAGATCTGAAGTACCAATTCAATTCTTCTGCCATTTCTTTGTTCCCCGTAATATATTCCCCTGTTTCTGTCCCATTTTAGTCTTAACCATTTTTTTCCCTTTCACATACCTAAAAAAGCTTTTACTATCCTCCTTTATATTTTTGGCCAGTTTACCTTCGTACCTTTTTTTTTGGCGTATTTCCTTATTAGTTATCCTCTGTTGTTCTTTAAAAGCTTCCCAGTCCTCCATTTTCCCACTTATCTTTGCTATGTTATACTTTTTCTCTTTTGACTTTATATGTTTCTTAACTTCCCTCGTCAGCCATGGCACCCCTGCCTCCTCATAGGATCTTTCTTCCTTTTTGGAATGAACTGATCCTGCATCTTCTGCATTATACCCAGAAATATCTGCCATTGTTCCTCCACTGTCATCCCTGTTAAGGTATTGCACCATTGAACTTTGGCCAGCTCCTCCCTCATAGCTCCATAGTTCCCTTTATTCAACAGAAATATTATCACTTCCGATTGTACCCTCTCCTTCTCAAATTGCAGATTGAAGCTTATTGCATTATG
>NC_057730.1:15933285-15939130 GCF_004010195.1 Chiloscyllium plagiosum
TGTTCTAACTTTCCCTTCAATTTCCTTCTTAAACATCCAGTTTGTCCCCTCCCCCTGGCTACTTAGTTTAAACGCAGCTGTGTTGCAGTAGCAAAGCTGCCTGCCAGAATGCTGGTCCCCAACTTATTAAGGTGCAAACCGTCTCTTTTGTATAGTTTATGCTTACCACAAAACATACCCCAGTAATCCAAGAATTTAAATCCTTGCTTCCTGCACCAGTTCCCCAGCCACACATTCAAGTCCATTATCTCCCTGTTCCTGGCCTCTCCAGCCCGAGGAACTGGAAGCAAACCGGAGATAACCACCCTGGACATCATGCTATTCAGCCTTCTTCCTAGTTCTCCGAAGTCCCGCTGTAGTATGTTCCTCCTCTTCTTCCTGACATCATTTGTGCCGACATGTACTACCACCTCTGGCTCTTCGCCTTTGCCCTTGAGGATTTCCTGCACTCTGTCTGCGATGTCCTTAATCCTGGCACCAGGAAGGCAACACACCATCCTTAAATCCCACCTGTTGCCACAGAAACCCTATTCAGTTCCTCTCACTATGAAGTCCCCTATCACCACGGCTCTGTGCGATGTCTGACTCCTCGGCTCTGCCTCCACGCCAACTTTTGATTGACAGACCTGGCCGCCTCGCGGACTGGCAGTGTCATCTGTCTCTACTGTTTCCAAAAGATTCAACTTGTTCCTGACAGGTACTTCCTCTGGGGTCTCTTGCACCTGTCTCCTCTCTGCCTTCCTCATCGCCTTTTCTCTTCTGGTCTCTTCTGGTATGGTCGGTGTAATAACCTCGCTGAAGGTCCTGTCCAGAAAGATCTTGTTCTCTCGGATGAGCCTAAGGTCCTCGAGTTCTTTCTTCAGTGCTGTGATATGCTCGGTCAGTAGCTGAACATGAACACACTTTCCACAGATATACATTGACTACTGCAACTAACCTACACATCCCTGAACACTATGAGCAATTTTAGCATAGCCAATTCACCTAACCTGCAGGGAGGAAACTGGAGCACCCAGAAAAAAACTCACACGGACACAGGAGAATGTACAAACTCCACACAGACAGTCGCCCAAGGCTGAACTCAAACCCAGGTCCCTGGTGCTGTGAGGCAGCAGTGCTGACCACTGAGCCACTGTGCCACCGTGCCACCGTGTCACCCCTATAATGAACCTATAATTCTCATTAACCTAGCCTGAATTACTAGTCCAGTGACATTCCCACTATATTAACGCCTCCTTGTTTATGTTGCATCTCGATGATCTTTAGTCAGAGCAAAGTAAAATCAATGCTATAACATGTTTTGCAAATACATTTAGATGGAAAACAAGTGGAGTACATGGCAAGAATAAACAAAGCACTGTCTGTGATTCAGTGTAAATTCACAGGAGGATTAGTCACAACAGCAAGCATTTCTATCCTTGACGTGGTAGGTATTTCCAATGAAGTTTTGTGCAATCTGGAGGAACATTTTATTTGAAACCACCTTCCCTTTTGGCCACTTGACCAACTGAGCATTTCTGACATGCCCCCTCCTCTTCTCTTTCTGAATCCGAAGTGCTGCGTTTGTAGATCTTCACCGACTCGGAGAAAGTGAGGACTGCAGATGCTGGAGATCAGAGTCAAAACACGTGGCGGTGGAAAAGCACAGCAGGCCAGGCAGCATCCGAGGAGCAGGAGAGTCGACGTTTCGGGGGAATAAGCTCAATCTTCACCAAAGCCAAGCATGTGGAGGCATCTCAGAATGTTACAGTCAGTGGGTTATATGTATCCTCCCTCGCCCTCTGTGAAGCAATGACCAATCTCTATTCCGTGCTTTTCACTGCACAATACAGCAGAATGTGAATATAAGATGGAGAGGTGGATGTGTGCCGAGTTGTGATAAAGTACACATGGGTTGCATCCCTGCTCTTCTTCTGACCTTTCAACCAGAAAAAAATGAGATGTTTCATAAAAGCAGGAGTGCTCATTGGCAGCACAGGAACAGACTACTCAGCTGACCAAGTCTGTACCGACACAGTCTAACATGTATTTCATCACAATGCTAACCACTGAACCACCGTTCTATCCATATGTGTTGAAAGGATTTGCAGATTGATAAGAGACCTGTTTTGCCATAGTATGAATGTATCTTCCATGATGTAATTAGATTCTCTACAATGTGGAAACAGGCCCTTTGACGCAACAAGTCCACACCGACCCTCTGAAGAGTAACCCACCCACACCCATTTCCCTCTGCCTAATGCACCTAACACTACGGGCAATTTAGCACGGCCAATCTACCTGACCTGCACATCTTTGGATTGTGGGAGGAAACCGGAGCAGACACGGGGCGAATGTGCAAACTCCACATAGACAGTCGCTCAAGGCTGGGATCGAACTCAGGTCCCTGGCGCTGTGAGGCAGCAGTGCTAACCACTGAGCCACCATGCCACCCTACAAAATGTGAAATGTACGCATTTCTAAACTAAAAACCCCTTCCCTCTACATGGTCCATTTCCACCATTTCCTGCTGATTCATGTATCTGCCAAGATTCCTCTTAAACATTGCTAATGTATTTCCTTCTACCACCTCCACTGCCAGCAAATTCCAGGCACTTACCATCCTCTGTATAAAACAAAACCAACTTCTCACACCTCCTTTAGCTTTCTCCACACGTGACTTTGGAAACAACGTGCAGATTTTTAATATGCTTCCCCTGGTAAACAAGGCTTCGTCCATCTTCCTACTTGAGTTTCACTTTGGTTGAAATTGTTGGAAATTAAAGCTGGAGAGTGCCTGTGGTTTGCCTGTACAATGATGAGGGTTATGGTTCACGTGTGGAGTCTGTGCTGTGCCAGTCTGCCCTTTCATATTCTTTTGGTAAATGCTTGGAGTGTCCAGGAGTTTATCTGGCTCTTACTTGTTGCCATTGGTATTCATAGAACCATTACAGTATGGAAACAGGCCATTTGGCCCATCAAGTCCACATTGACCTCCAATGAGGCAACCCACCTCTCGGCCCATAGCCCTGCATTTCCCTTGGCTAATCTAGCTGGACTGCACACAATAGGCAATTTAACGTGTCCACTCCACCTTTTCTACACAGCTTTGAACAGTGGGAGGAAACCCACGCAGACACAGGGAGAACGTGCAAACTCCACACAGACAGTCACCCAAGGCTGGAATTGAACCTGAGTCTCTGGCACTACGAGGCAGCAGTGCTAACCACTGAGCCACCATTCCATTCACAGGTGCTGGAAAGATTTGCAGATTCATAAGTGACCCGTTATTACCAAAGTACAAATATATTCCATGGTGTGAAATATACATATTAGGTTTGGAATGATATTTCCTTTGAAATTAACAACAGTAGTCTTCTGTTATTTCCCCACCCACCCCAGACACAGTAAGTAACACAATAAGTAGATAATGTTTTGAACTGATAGTTAACTTGAGTCATATGTCCTTGTCATTACATCAGGCGGATATTAATTACTGTAGCGTGTTAGGCTGTTTGTGATGAAATGTGTGACTAATTAGGAGAGATTTAAAAAATTATTTGCCAATTTGATCTCTCAAAGAACACAGTCTTCTTGTGCCAATCATCTTCCATCAAAGGCAGAATGTGGTAATATAAGAGTAAGGTCACTCAGCTTTTAATTCCAAACCCCAGGCCCTAATGTGATGGAGATTCAAAGCCCACCATGGCGGATGGTGAAATTTGAATTCAATTAAAAAATGGAACTTAAAGCTAATCTAAGGGCAGCCAAATAACCATTGTCATGGCCATAATGCCTGTCTGGGTCCATTAATCTGTCATCCGTGCCTGGTCTGGCCTACATGTGACTCTAGACCCACAGCAATGTGGTTGGCTCTTAACGAGTCTCCAAAATGGCCTCGAGAGCCAATCCATTCATGGGCACCAAGAGATGGTCCACAAATGCCCCTGACACTCACATCCCATGAAAGAAATTGTCCTCGCAGTGAAGTGGTAATGTCCCTACCTCTGGGCCAGGCCCAAGTGCCACCTGATATGTTTTTCAACCCCATTCTCTCCTGCCCTCTCCCCATAATCCTTGCTCCCCCTGCTAATCAAGAACGTATCTATCTCTGTCTTAAGTACACTCAATGACTTGGCTTCCACAGCCTTTTGCAGCAATGCATTCCACAGACTCACCACCCTCTGGCTGAAGACATTCCCCCTCATCTCAGTTCTAAAGGGTTGTCCCTTCACTCTGAGCAATGTCAAAATGTTCAGAGTATGTGTAAGATTGAAGGAATCCGTGATGAGGAAGTGACATTTGACCTAATAATCTATGCACCATCACAATTTTACGGTCCCTTCACTGGAATGCAGTTGAATTAATTTAGATCAGGCAACAGAAGGGAGCAAAACAACATTTGACAGAACTGCTTAAGATCAAAATCTGGTCTTGTCCTTCTCAATTCACTGACTACAGATCATTCCAAACATGCTTGATGAAATTGGCCTTCATAAAAGTTCTGCAGTGTGGAAACAGGCCATTTGGCCCATTGAGTCTACACTAATCCTCCAAAGAGCACCCCACCCACACCTATGCCATTGCTATAACCCAGCATTCCCTATGGCGAATCCATCTAGCCTGCACACTGTGGGCAATTTAGCGCAGCCAATCCACCTAACCTGCGCATCTTTGGAATGTGGGAGGAAGTCCATGTAGACACAGGGAGAATGTGCAAACTCCATAGAGCCAGTCTCCCAAAGCTGGAATGGAGCCTGGGTCCCTGACATTGCAAGGCAGTCGTGCTAGCCAGTGTGCTACTGTGTCTTATCAATGTTGGCCATAAATTTCCATTTCATATATTTTGCATAGTTTAAGGTCATTTTCCTTAAACATTCCTACTTCTAATCACTTTCTTAGCATATGACATGTCCAGTACAACCCTGAAGGAGCTGTGTGGATCTTGCAGCTGCTCCTGAGATTGCAGGCTTACTTAAAGATTTATTATAGATTTATTTACAGTTATTATAGCTTTCCACTATAAGATTTTTTTCCAATTTGTTTTATTATCCCTGGGGTGGGGGAGTCTGGAACTAGAGGGCATCGGTTTAGAGTAAGAGGAGAGAGATATAAAAGAGATCTAAGGGGCAACTTTTTCACGCAGAGGGCGGTACGTGTATGGAATGAGTTGCCAGAGGATGTAGTGGAGGCTGGTACAGTTACAACATTTGGAAGGGTTTGGAGGGATATGGGCCGGGTCTGGCAGGTGGGATTAGATTGGGTTGGGATATCTGGTCGGGCATGGACGGATTGGACCGAAGGGTTTGTTTCCATGCTATACATCTCTATGACTCTATCACTCTATAACTATCTCATGCACCTTACAGCTGGAAACACTTTTCCAGTTGTCTCTGTCCATCACCCTTTCTTAGACATACATTTAATGCAGGAAGACCTCCAAACTGGGGCTGTTCAATGCGTTCATACTGAATCTTCAGTGTTGCCATTGAATTAATAGATTGACTGTGTGAGGTGAACTGTCTCAAATTCTTTAAGACAGAGGAGAGATATGCGCAGAGTGGTGCTCAGGCTTTGTGAGATGTTGGGTAGATTCTGAAAGCCTCTGAGCAGAAAGCTGTGCAGATTATAATCTTAACTTTGTGGAGTTAGTTGAAATGAAATGAGAAAGTAAAAACTGTGTAGCCTGAGGGTGATCTGATGATTAGAAATATCACTATTCTATATTTTTCTGAAGGAATGTGAGCATTTGTTTATGTGTGTGTCGATGTGTGTGCACATGCATATGTGTATGTATGCATGCGTGTGTGTGTTTGTGTTTGAGTTTGTGTTTGTCTGTGTATGTGTTTGTGTGTCGTGTGTGTAT
>NC_057730.1:15939909-15974812 GCF_004010195.1 Chiloscyllium plagiosum
CCTTCCACCTATCGTATTCCCAGCACCCCTCCCCCAAATTCCCTCCCCCTACCCTTTATTTCAGCCCGCTTGGCACACTAGCCTCATTCCTGAAGAAGGGCTTATGCCCGAAATGTCGATTCTCCTGCTCCTCGGACGCTGGCTGGCCTGCTGTGTTTTTCCAGCACCACATTTTTCAACCCATATCCCACCAAACCTTTCCCATTCATGAACTTATCCGAATGCCTTTTAAACGTTGTCACTATAGCCACATTCACCACTTTCTCAGTCAGTTCATTCCCTGCACGAACCACTCCCTGTGTAAAAAAAGTTGCCCTTCATGTCCTTTTTAAAATGTTTCTCCTCTCATCTTAAAAATATACGCCCTAGATTTGAACTCCCCCACTCTAGGGAAAAGGTCCTTGTCATTCATCTCATCTATGCCCCTCATGATTTCACAGACCTCTGTAAGGTCACCTGTCAACCTTCTACACTCCAGTGAAAAAGTCCCAGCCTACACAGCCTCACCTAACTCAAACCTTCTATCCCAGGCAAGAATCCTGATAAATTTGTTTAATGTTCACTTTTAAAGTTAAAAAATATATTTTTTCTTTAAATAGTGGAAGTTGGGAGTTCTCTGTCACTCATATTTTAACAGATTACAAGGCAAGGTGAGCTTCCCTGTGTCTGGTTTAATTAACAGAAGGGTTCAGCGTCGTGTCATAACAGTATGGGGACTTAGGTCCATGATTTGGACATCCAGTCTGAGATTTGGACAGATTTGAACAGATTTGGGATTTGAAAGATCCCAGCAGATTTAAACACTTGCCAATGAGTATCCTAGATCTTTAAATGAAACGTAAGTGAGACAATTTGTTTCATTTCGGTTACTTTTGGTTGGTCAAATTAAAAGTTAGAGAAATGGCTCTTAAAATTGCTAAAGAGGTTCTGGAGTTTGAAGGTAATTCCCAAATTTGCCAAGAAAGTTGAGAAAGACAGAAGAAGGCCATACCTTCAGAATTAGCAAAGAGGTTAGAATTGGGTCTAACTAGGGACAAAAGGAAAGCTGGAATTGTAAGGGAGTTAGTCAAGCACTTAAGTGTGTCAGAGGAACAGAGAAGTGCAGTGCAGTTAGAAAAACCTAAAACGCAATTGAGGAAAATGGAGTTAGAAGATAAAGAAAGGGAAAGAAGAGAGATGAAAAGATGAGAGAGAGGGAGAGTAGAAAAGGAGAGAGAGAGAAAGAGAGGATAAAGAAGCGAGAAGGTTTAGCTGAGCAAAGAGGGAGAGAGAGAGAGAAGAAAGATAAAGAGAAAGGGAGAGAGAATTTGAACTTCAAAAGTTGTGAATTAGTTAGGTAAGTCCAGTTAACAGGATGGAAATGAAGAGAGAAGGTAGTGATATGTACAAATATGTTAAAACACTGCCACATTTTGATGAGAAAGATGTCAAAACCTTTATTTTATTTGAAAAGTTGGCTAGGCAGATGGAGTGGTCAGAGAACTCGTGGATAATGCTAGTTCAGACTAAGCTGGGAAGCAGAGTGAGTGAGTTATATGAAGCACTGTCAGATGAGGAGTCAAGGGATTATGAAGATCTGAAACAGGCTATTTTTAGTGCTATGAATTGGAATCAGAAGCGTATGGACAGTGGTTCAGAAACATAAAGAAGGAACCAGGTCAGACCTATGTTCAGATCGAAAGAATTACTTGTTGGGCCGAATGGCCTGTTTCCAATCTGTAGGGAATCTAATCTAATCATTCATTGTTAAACAGTACTTTTGATTGATGGGTGCGGGCCTTAAAAATAGATAACACCTCTGAGGCTCTAAGAGAGATTATTCTGCTGGAATAATCCAATGAGATGATTAGATTATCAAAAGCTCACTTCCAGAGATGATAAGAATTCATGTGGATGAAGAGAAAGATCAAGAAGTAAGAAGAGCAGCAGAGATGGCAGATGAATATGCATTGGTGCATATAGCAAAGCTTAGCTTCCAGCAAGAATTTCATCCTGTGAGGGATAGATATTGGGAGAAGGGGAGATAATACACTATAAAACAAAGATTAGAGTACACTGGTAATAGTTTACCACAGGTGAAAAAAAAGCCCAAGAGGGTGAAAAGGAGGTGAAAGGCAACAGGCATTTCCACTGTGGTAAGGTGGAACATGTAAAGCCACAGTGCTGGTCATTAAAGAAAGGCACTGTGGGAAATGATGTGGTAAAAGAGGCTAAGTAGAAGTAGTAAAGAAGTCGAGGAGCTGCAGGAGAGTGCAGGGCCTATGCAGGGGCTGGGTACGGAATTAGTGCCTGATCTTTATAAAGAACACGCCTCTGTGGGTAAAGTTTACTCAGAATGAACAAGGGGAGAAGGGCAAGAAGTTACAATTTTGAGAGATACAGGATACAATCAGGCTCTAATAGTAAGAGGTGAATGTATTTGCACTCTTTCTGACCTGTTACCTGATAGAGTGGTAATTTGTGGGATAGATGGACAGAAATTTAACATTCCCCAATGTAAGATCAGGTTGGAGTTCCAAATTAAGACTGGGGAAGTAACAGTGGGAGTGATTGACAGAGTGTCTGTTCCAGGAATACAGTTTGTTCTTGAGAATGATTTAGCAGGATCCAACGTGAGAGTGACACCCTTTGTTGTGGAGAAGCCAAAGGAAGACTAAGGAACTGAGGAATTAAAAGAAAAATACCTTGGAATGTTTCCAGACTGTGTGGTAACAAGATCCCACTATCTTAAGTCACAGAATGAAGCAAAAACTAAAGAGAAAGATGAAGGAGTTGAGGTTCAGTTAGTGGACACTCTGTTTGATATAATGGTCCAGGAAAAACCTGAACAGGCAGAGGGTCAGACAGCAATGTTTAGTCCTGAAAGGTTAAGGGACGTGCAACAGAAAGACAAGACAATAAACGATACATATAGATGCATTCTCAGAAAAGGAGTCAGAATATATTCCTGAGGGTTATTGTCTTAAAGATAGAATCCTAAGACAAAAATGGAGACCACAGCAGGTGAGTGCAGAGGAAAAATGGGCAGAAGTGCATCAGATTGTGTTGCTGGTAACATACAGACAGGAAGCGTTATGGGTAGCACATGAATTATCAGTAGGAGGTCACCTAGGTGTGAGGAAGACTCAGGCTAAGGTACAAAAACATTTCTATTGGCCTGGAATGCACAAGGATGTGGTTAACCTGTGCCGTACCTGTCATACATACCAAATGGTAGGTAAGCCACAGGTGGTAATAAAACCAGCCCCTTTGTTGCCAATTCCTGCATTCAAAGCACTTTTTACGTGGGTTATGCTTGATTGTGTAGGTCCCCTCCTGAAACGAAGTGTAGGAACCAGTACTTGGTAACCATAATAGATGCGTCTACCAGATTTCTGGGGGTTCCATTCCGGAGTATTAAGGCAAAAAGGGTGATGGAGGAGTTAGCAGCTTTCTTCACGCAGTATGGGCTACCCAGAGAGATTCAATCAGGCCAAGGGTCTAATTTTACTGCTAGGCTGTTTAAGGAAGTCATGGATAGCTTGGGTATACAACATTTTAAATCAAGTGCATGTCATCCTGAATCCCAGGGAGCTTTGGAAAGGTGACATCAGACCCTGAAGACCATGTTGAGAGCACACTGTCAGAATTTCCCGAATGATTGGGATAAAGGTATCCCATTCATATTGTTTGCCATTAGAGATGTCCCAAATGAATCTACTCAGTTTACTCCCTTTGAGTTAATATTTGGACATGATGTGAGAGGCACTTTGAAATTAGTTAGAGAAATTGACAGGACCAAAGTCGGAGATCTCACATTTCGATTATGTATCTGAGGTGAGTGAGCGATAAAATCGGGTCAGCGAATTACCTAAACAGCACCTGAAGAGGTCACAGCATGGAATGAAGCAGATGGCAGACAAAAACTCTGAAATTCAGATGGTTCCCGTGGGGATAATGTATTAGTATTGTAACCAGTGTAGGAGATCCCTTCACAGCCAGATTTAGTGGTCCCTATCAAACTGAGAAAAAGTTGAGTCAGATAAACTATCTGGTATTGTGGGCGGCATGGTGGCACGGTGGTTAGCACTGCTGCCTCACAGCGCCAGAGACCCGGGTTCAATTCCCACCTCAGGCGACTGACTGTGTGGAGTTTGCACATTCTCCCCGTGTCTGCGTGGGTTTCGTCTGGGTGCTCCGGTTTCCTCCCACAGTCCAAAGATGTGCAGGTCAGGTGAATTGACCATGCTAAATTGCCCATAGTGTTAGGTAAGGGGTAAATGTAGGGGTATGGGTGGGTTGTGCTTCAGCGGGGCGGTATGGACTTGTTGGGCCGAAGGGCCTGTTTCCACACTGTAAGTAATCTAATCTAATCTAAAAGATGCCGAATAGGAAAAAAACTATATCAGGTATGTCATGTTGAAACCTTATTATAATAGAGACAGGGAACTGGAGAAACAGATGTTAGCTACTTTCCCGCAGAGTGAGGAATCAAATCCAGATGTTGTGGCGTTTGATGTGTCTCAAAATACATTAAACAATGAGGAAGTCCTTGGGAAGTGGGCTAGATTAGTGAACTATCTGTCTCAGGAGCAAAGAACTCAGTTGAAAGGTGTGTTGCAGCAGTATGAGGACATGTGCAGGAATAAGATGGGAGGACTAATGTTATTGTGCATGAGCCGGAAGTACGGAATTCTTTTCTGATAAAACCCCTACAGCTTCATCCTTTCAAAGTCACACAGTTGCAGAAGGAAGTGGATACGATACGCAACGAAGATATCATCAAACCGAGTCAGAGTGAGTGGAGTTCGCCGATCGTGTTAGTTCCTCAATCTGATGCCACTCAACGATTTTGTGGGAACTATCAGAAAGTCAACTCCATAAACAAAATCGGACTCATACCCAATACCAAGATTGGAGGACTGTATAGGGAAAGTTGGATAAGCCAGTTACATCACAAAGTTGGACTTACTGCATGGTTATTGGCAGGTACTTTTATCAGAGAAAGCGAAAGAGGTTTCTGCATTTGTAACCCCAAATGGGCTATATCAATTCAAAGCGATGCTGGTTGGAATGAAGAACACACCAGCCACATTCCAAAGACTCACGAACAGAGTTGTGGCTGGATTAACAAACTGTGCAGTCTATCTGCATGATGTAGAGATCTTTAGTGAGTCATGGAAAGATCACATGGTACAGTTGGCAGAGTTCTTTGAAAAATTAAGAGAAGCAAAACACCCACCAGAGAAAGTACTCTACCATTAAAAAGAAATTATTGAGTTTGGTACTGGCCTTACAACAGTTTAATATTTATGTGATGAACAATGTGTCAGAGACAGTTATGTACACGGATCACAATCCTCTTACATTCTTGACAAGAATATGAGACTATTTCATTGGAGTCTTATGTTACAGACTTTTAATTTTAAAAATGTACATGTTGCGAGTGATAAAACTGTGGTAGCAGATGCGTTATCGCGGATTTAAAGGATAAAGGACAGATAAAATTGTTTTTTCATATATATATATATATACATCAAAATTAATATGAGCTTAGATTAATGTCCTATGTATTTCATTAAAATGGGAATAAGAATTAGGGAAAAAAATGAAGCCATCTTTTCATTATGATGGTTTATCTTTTCTTAAGGGGGAGGTGTTATGAAGTTAAAGGCATGTACTATACCTTTAAGACAGAGTGACTATTGTTTTACACTGAGGGCTTACAAACACCAGACGTATGACTAGCTAGCAGTCTCAGACGGTACTGGAAAATTGAAAATATGTACCATTTGGCTGTGAAATAGATACCTGAGTTGTTTTGACAACAATTTGAATCTAACCAATCAGTTTAAATTATGTCCCAGGATACTCAAACCCAATCGATTTTGAATTTATTGTTTTTGTCAACCTCAAAGCAATGAGACGATCTAATGTCAGGGGTACAAAGAAGCAGGCATTTTGAAAATTAGACAGAGTAACTGCCATTGACAGAGTGACTGCCAGCTAAATCCTCTCTGTCAAAGATAGCTTTTTCATATGAAACATCTTTGCAGTAAAATACAGCAGGCAACCCAGAGAGATCTACAGCCAAAAGAAGGAGGACACCGGAGACAACAGCTGCTGTGTGGTTTTGAAATTAAGTTGATATAACTTAAATGCAGGTTTTTATGGAACAGTATATTGTTATAGAGTTGGAGGCAGATAACAAGTAGTTAAGAGAAAGGGAGGCCTAAAGTTGTAAATAGTTGTTGTTTAACGTTCACTTTTAGAGTTAAAGAATAAATTAATATGTTTATCTTTAAACAGTGAAAGTTGAGAGTTCTCTGTCCCTCATATTTTAACAGACTACGAGGTAAGGTGAGCTTTTCTGAGTGTTTGGTTCAATTAACAGAGGGCTTCACTGCCGAGTTGTAACAATTGGTAATAGTTAAATAATATATTATTTGAAGTAATTTGATAGCTAAACTTAGGCCAGTTCTTCTTTTTCTGCTTGTATTTTAATTGTGGTGTAACAACCACGGATATTTGGTTAAAGCCTCATTGTTCGACCATTCAAATCATATGTAGAATGCAGAACCTCGCACTTGCTTTTAAACAAGATAAAAGTTAGGGTCTGGGCTACCTCCTTAATATATTTTGAGGAGGGTTTAGTCTGGTCCATAACAGAAGCGATGTAGCTAATGTTAAATGGTTCAATAAACAGTTGCTGTCGATCCTAATCAAGGGCATATCTTGAAATAAGGCCGCAGTGACAATAACTGAGTGGCCTGCTGCAGCCTGCAGAACCAGACCAAGAGGTCAGTGCAGCCCTTGTCACCAGGTCTTCAACGAGAAGCCCAGGAAGAGGAAGGACAATAAACACGGGCAGGTCAGGGGGAGGTGGAGGAAGGCAAGTGACGAGACATCATTAGACCACCAGTCTATCATGTGACACCAGTTCCTGTCAAACATCCCTCAGAGAGCCTTCGTCAACTTTCCCCTGCTCTCCACCCTTCAGTTCTGGGCTACCTTCAGGCCAATATCCTGAAGAAAAACTCGTCTATTTATCCAAAAGGACAGTTGATGGTTTGTACAATATTCATCTGGTCATTGCTGAGCTTTACCTGAGAGCCCGGTGTTGCCTCTCGGAGAGCCCCTCACACAAGACTAACCCCAGTGGCTGCTGGGATTCCGTGGGGTGCCTTACTGCCCTTGTGTAAGCCTGCCCTTGAAGGTGTAGCTGGTGACTGTACCATCTCAGCACTGGCAGGAACGGTCTCCGGGCTGGCTGACTGAGCAGTCATGGTTTGGGCATGCAGGTATTGGACTGGGGTGTACAAAGTTAAAAAAATCACACAACACCAGGTTTTAGTCCAACAGGTTTATTTGGTAGCACTAGCTTTCGGAGAGCTGCTCCTTCACCAGATGGTTGTGGAGTACAAGATCGTAAGACACAGAATTTATAGCAAAAGTTTACAGTGTACTGTAACTGAAATTATATATTGAAAAAGACCTGGATTGTTTGTTAAGTCGCTCATCTTTCAGAATGACCATGTTGGTATAAAAGAGATCTAAGGGGCAACTTTTTCATGCAGCGGGTGGTACGTGTATGGAATGAGCTGCCAGAGGAAGTGGTGGAGGCTGGTACAATTGCTACATTTAGGAGGCATTTGGATGGGTATATGAATAGGAAGGGCTTGGAGGGATATGGACCGGGTGCTAGCAGGTGGGACTAGATTGGGTTGGGATATCTGGTCGGCATGGACAAGTTGGACCGAAGGGTCTGTTTCCATGCTATACATCTCTATGACTCTATGACTCTATAATTGGTGTCATGTCAGCCCAGATAATGCATTGAATGTGTGAGCTTCCCTGTGTGAGGCTGTCTGTGCCACAATGGTCAGACTGATTCTAACATAAAAAATGGATTTACAGAATCTTACATGGATTCATGCAGTTTTTGAGCAAAATAAAATGTAACTCCACAAATACAAATTCACCCCACAAAGTTATATGTGTGTGAGTGTGTGTGTGTGTGTGGGTGGGTGGGGGGTGGGGGGGAGTTGGGGGCAGGTTTATGAGTGTCTGTGAGAGAGTGTGTGAAGTGGCTGCTTCGGCACTGGTGTACTCTCAACGTTTGGAGAATGAAAGCCATCATCCCAATAGTAGGTGGCAATTGGAGAACCCTAAAGAATGTGCCACTCTGCTATTGCCCCTCAGCAATATGAGGGTGCAGTAGGCTATAAGAGCCTCAATGTTCTTTTGACCAATGAATCACAGCATTTGTGATAGAGTCTGGAAAGCAATAGAATATCATCCCATGACCTCAGTCTGAGTGTCCTCAGCAACAATGCCTCTTCTTCCTCAGGCAGCTCAAGAAATTCGGCATGTCCACAAGGATCCTCACCAATTTTTACAGATGCACCACAGAAAGCATTTTATCCGGATTCATCAAAGCTTAGCACGGCAACTGCTCTGCCCAGGACCATAAGAAGCCAGCGAGAGTTGTGAACAGAGTGCACTCTATCACACCAACCAACCTTCCATCCATTGACCCCATCTATACTTCTCACTGCCTCAGCAAAGATAGCCAGCAATTTCAAAGACCCCTCCCACCCCAGTTATAAGGTCTTCCAAACTCTTCTGTTGGGCGGATGTTACAAAAGCTTAAACATATGAATCAACAGCTTCTTCCCTGCTGTTATTGCATTGCTGAATGTTTAATCCAGAAACCAGAATCCAGAATCCAGAAACACTTTAAACAGAAATAAAGTTTGGGGGATCTAAGATGGCGGCGATCTGAGAAGATCACACTGCAGAGCTTCACATCGCAGCAGGAGCAGGACGGTGCTTTAACCCACCCAACCCAGGTCATCAGGATTTCTTGGAGTGTTGGAAAGATTGTGGAGTCCCAAGAAACATTTAAAAATTGACTTACCTGTATTTTCAGCTGTCCAGAAATGCCTAAAAAGGGAGGAGGAGCATCTGAGGCCGGGTCTGCAGCTCAGCTGCAGCAGCCTCGGAGCCAATTACTCTCCAGGACCTGGTGAACCAGCTCTCGAAATCTCACGAGATGTTGGGGAAACAGATTGAAGAGAAGCTGGCTCCAGTCTCTCTCATGCTGCAGTCGCCGGGAGATCTGGAGAAGAGGACGGATGAGGTGGAGCACAGGGTCACAGTGGTGGAAGCTGATGCCAATTCATTCAAGGAAGAAATCCAAGCCCTGAAGACGCAGGTTCGTAATTTGCATGACCAAGTGGATGATCTTGAAAACAGGGGCAGGAGAAAAAACATTCGGATCATCGGTCTTCCTGAGGGTAAGGAAGGTGAGCGGCCTGCGGAATTTGTTGAAGATTGGCTTCCGAAATTCCTTGACTTGGAGACTGGCATGAGAGGACTGAAGATAGAGAAGGCTCACAGGGTCGCAGCACGGAGGTCGGGTCTGGGTCAACGCCCTCGTCCTTTCCTGGTGCAGTTCCATCATTACCGGGATAACGTGGGAGTCATGGAGGCTTCCAGACTCCAGGGTTAAGGATCCAAAGGCCCTAATTTATGAGGGGTTTAAGATCATGTTTTTTCAGGACTTTTCAGTGGCGGTGATCCAGAAACGAAAATCGTATGATGGTGTCAAGAGAAGACTGAGGGAGCTTGGGAATCAGTACTCCCTGAGATATCCGGCAGTGCTTCGGATCACCTTAGATGTATCCATGCATCTCTTTGACACGTCAGAGAAGGCAAGAGACTCTGTGGACAAACTAACCTAATTTAAACAATTGTAGTATGTATAAATATTGTTGCTTGGGTATGTGTTTATCATTCTGTAAAAGAAATCGAGGAAATCCAGTTGGAGCTTTGTTTTTCCCCCTTTTTTTCCCCTCTATTGATAATAATTTGGTTCAAACTATGTCTGATGGTGGTTAAGATGTACATTTAAATTTCTAAGTTAGGACATACCAAAGGATGGGTGGGGTGTTTATTCCCTTTTTTGTTATAAAAGAATGTTTTTTTATTCATATTGATATTCTATGAGGGGTGTTTAATCTTTTTAGCTTGTGCTTGCGATGCGGCTCTAGCTGGGAGAAGTGAAGGTGGTTGAGATGGTTAGGTGCCTATTTATGGGCAGTTCAGGATGGGTAGCTGACCCCTCCGGGCAGGGGGTGAGTTCCTCTACTCAGCGCTATTGGCGCTTTATATGTTGGTTTGTTTTCTGGTTTTTGTTGTTTTTTATTTTTAATTTTGTTAAATGTAGTGGTTTTAGTTTATGTAGTTTTTATATTTGGTGGACCATGCGACACTAAGGGTCAGCAACTTATGGTTTGGGCTCCTCTTCTCTGGAATTTAAATGTAATTGCAGAAGATTATGGCTAATGATTTGATTAAATGGTGTTTCTGGAATATCAAGGGAAGTCACTCACCCATTAAGAGGAAGAAGGTACTCTTGAGTCTTAGAAAGAAGAAGGTGGATATTGCTTTGTTACAGGAGACACATTTGGATGACAAGGAGCATCTGAAATTACAGCAGAATGGCTTTGACCAAGTTTATTTTTTCATCATTTAATACCAGAAGTAGGAGAGTGGCTATATTGGTTGGGAAAAGTCTCTCATTTAAATTGTTGGAATGTATTAAAGACACATACGGGAGGTTTGTAATTCTTAAAGCCTAGATAAATGGGGAAGAATATGGCATTTTAAATGTTTATTGTCCCCCAGCTCATCCTCTTAAATTCTTGGTAGATGCTTTTTCTAAATTGATGAGTCTCAAGTCTCGGCACATCATTATAGGGGGAGATTTTAACTGCCTCATGGACCCCACAGTAGACAGGTTGCCTAAAGGTCCCTTGATACCCTCTGCACAAACTAAATAGTTATTGGGTTTGTGTGGGGAATTAGGGTTGGTGGATGCCTGGAGGTGTCTCCACCCTGCAGGTGGGGATTTCACGTTTTCTCCAATCAGCATAGATGTCATATGAGGATTGATTTTTTTCTGACCCCTGCGGTAACCCTGAATCTGGTGGCATCCTGTAAGATTGGTAATATTGCCATCTCTGATCATGCTCCAGTGTACCTCATGGTTAAGATTAAGGATGTTACAGTGGATTCAAGGTACTGGCGAATGGACCCCTTTATTCTCATGGACAGCAAGTTTGTGGAGTATTTCTCTAGGGAATTTCGGGCATTCCTCGACATCAACATAGGCTCGGTTTATAGCTCATCTTTTCTCTGGGAAACTACCAAAGCTTATGCCAGATGGTTAGTATTCCACAAGTAGGAAGCGGCAGAAGGGTGAGCAGCAACAGCTCCTTGAAGCACGGTTGAAGGCAGCCGAGAAGGCCTATGTTGACAGACTCTCGTTGGTCAAACTACAGAGGATTACGGCACTGCGGCTTTTGCAAAGCAAAGGTTATATGTGCATGGTGACAAGCCAGGCAAATACTTACCTTTCTCAATGCCCCATTATCAGAGCAAGAAGTGCAGGAAGCTGTGAGGCAGCTTCAGAGTGGAAAGGCGCCCGGTCCTGATGGACTTCCCAATGAATTCTATAAGGAATTTATAAGTATACTGTCAGGCCCGATGCTGAATATGTTTAATGATTCATACAGTCATGATTGTCTCCCACCATCTCGGAGAGAGGCCAATATTTCACTTATCCTTGTAAAAGGGAAAGACCCGGAAGACTGTGCTTCATACAGGCCCATCTCGCTCTTAAATGTGGATTTTAAGATCCTCTCTAAGGCTCTTGCGTTAAGGCTGGAGACTGTGTTACCTTCTATTATTAAAGAGGATCAGACGGGCTTCATAAAGGGTGGCAGATCCTCCAATAACGTTAGGAGGGTGCTTAATGTAATTCAAGCATGCCAACAGCAGTCAATACAGGGATTGGTGATTTCTTTAGATGCAGAGAAGGCATTTGACCGCGTTGAGTGTCCATACCTTTTCTATACTCTAGACTGGTTTGGTCTGGGCGAAGTTTTCTTAAGATGGGTAAAGATTTTGTACGGTGTGACTCTCATGGTGGTTATTACCTATGGGGTATGATCAAGCGATTTTAATATTTCTAGGGGCAGCCGGCAGGGCTGTCCCCTTTCACCATTACTTTTTACGTTGGTGATTGAACCGTTGGCAGAGGCCATTCGTGGGGATCTCAATATATCAGCTCCAGAAGTGGGGTCAAAATTACATAAGATCTCACTGTATGCAGATAATGTTCTCATTTTCTTGACAAATCCAGCAGTTTCAGTGCCTTGCCTGATACAATGCATTCACACGTTTGCCGCTTTTTCAGGGTATAAGATTAATTTTGCTAAATCAGAGGCTATGCCAATGGGTGGTCTTACGAAAGAGTTGGCTCTTGAGAGTGACTATAGATTCCCATTTAAGTGGGCACAGAGGGGTTTTGTGTATTTGGGCATATTCATTACTCTAGTTCTGGATTGGCTGTTCAAAGCTAATTTTACTCAATCATTTGAAAAAATTAAACAAGATCTTCAAAGATGGGAGGCACTTCCAGTCTCAATGTTGGGTCGGATAGCGCTTATTAAGATGAATATTCTCCCTCGTTTGCTATACCCTATACGGATGCTTCCCCTGATTTTCAATAAACAAACACTCAGGACACTGAACGGTTGGTTCAGCTCCTTTATCTGGCACCGTAAATGGCCCCTCATTAAATTAGCCAAACTGCAGTTGCCTCACAGACTGGGGGGAGTAGACCTTCCGGACATTAAAAATTACCAATTA
Source organism: Chiloscyllium plagiosum (assembly GCF_004010195.1). NCBI lineage: Eukaryota > Metazoa > Chordata > Chondrichthyes > Orectolobiformes > Hemiscylliidae > Chiloscyllium > Chiloscyllium plagiosum. The sequence continues at coordinate 15,952,609 of NC_057730.1, forward strand.
AGCTCAATTTTGACCTACGTGAGTGATTGGGTTTGTGGGGACCCTCTTTCAATATGGCTAGATATCAAAGCCTCCCGGCAAGGTTCCCCCTTTACCAGTTTGCTGTTTTGGACAAGGTGAGGACAGTTAGGGAATATTGCCATAACCCAATAGTCATCAATACTGTTAAAGCATGGAGGGCAATTTGGCAGAGGGAAGGTAATATTGGCAAAACACCTTTGTTTACACCTTTAGTGGGAATGCCGGGTTTTCAACTGGGTATGATAGATTCAGGATTTAAACGTTGGGCAGCTAGGGGTTTATCTTGCATGGGTGATTTAATTGAGGGAGATGTAGTGATGTCCTTCGATCAGTTAGCACAGAAGTACGAGTTACCTAATAGAGACCTCTTTCATTTTTTTCAAGTTAGGGATTTTATTCAAAAAAAGACCACACTTTTGACAGATCCCTACAAATCTGACATAGAAAGAGGGGTACTAAGGGCTAAGAGTACACTCTCTGTCAGTACTCTATATCACCAATTGGGGGGTGCCACCTCAGATGAGTCTGATCGACTCTGCAAGATGTGGGAAAGAGAGCTGGGTGTTGAAGTTTGTTCAGAGGCATGGGAGGATTATTGGGAGAATGCAAGGAAGATAGCAATTTGCAATAGGACCCATGCTTTACAGTTGAAGATTTTCCACAGCGTCCACTTAGCCCCAGACTGTTTGTCAAAATTTAAGCCAGGGGTATCTTCAGCATGTCCCAAGTGCAAGGTCTGTATGGGTCTTACCCATTGTCTTTGGTCTTGTGACAGGCTTCAAACAGATTGGAGCGCTGTGGCGGGTGCAATGGAGAGGATTTTAGGTGTAGGGATGGAGAGGGATCCTATTTCTCTCCTTTTGGGCCAACCCATTGTATTTCTTGCAGACGCGCATAAGAAAACATTTTTTAATATTCTTACATTCTGTGCAAAGAAGAATATCTTGCTAGGTTGGATTAGAAAACCCCCCCAGGCCTGTCGGGTTGGTGGAAGATTGTTATGGAGCATATTCCCCTGGATTTTCTCACAAATACGATACACCACAAAATTGAGAATTTTTACAAGACATGGCAGCCCTTTTTGAAATACCTGGACACAGATTTATCTACCACACTAACAAGGGCTTTTACATAGCCGTAACAATTGTGTTTCATGAGTCCAATATCCAGGGAGGAGGAACTGTGAATGTATGAGTGTTTTGTGTGGCTGGGCTGAGTTATTACTATTTATTTGTTTGTTGTTAGGTATTTATTTATTTAGTTAAATAGCTAGTTTAGGTTTTTTTAAACTTTTATACTTCTCTATATATGTTTATACATTCGTACAGGAGGGTGGGTTGGGGAATATTTTTTTAATTATTATTTGAGTTTAGTTTTGTACTATTTTTGGACTGTTTTGAATTGCATTGTTTTGTATTTGGTGTAATATTTAAAAATCTATTTTTTCTTAATAAAAATATATTATAAAAAAAGAAATAAAATTTAAAAATGTAGTCACAACTGTAATGCAAACACAATGATCAATTTCCACATCACAGGCTCCCACCAACAACAATGTAATGATGATCATATCATCATCAGATTAGCTGGTACTGATTGAGGAATAAGAACTTGCCATTGGTAATACCTACATCCTTCTTTAACATAATACCATCCATTATGAACACCTAAGAAGGTAGACACTTTGACATTTTAACAGGAAGGTAACGTCTGCAATAGTCCAGCAGTTCCTCTTTACCATACCATCATGTCAGATCGCTGTGTTCAGATCCTGGGGTGCCACCTGATCCCATGACTCTCCTAAAGTAATGGAGAGAGTACTATCCATTGAACCACACCACACAACATACACTGTGGTTTTAGCTTGTGGTGGCCTTGCTTAAACCTGTGCCTCCTGCTGAGCAGTCTGTCAATTAGCAGCATGTTTGGTGTTGTGCTGTCATGAGAAAGATCAGCAGGATGACTATTAATAGTCATACAGCACGGAAACAGATCCCTCAGCCCAACCTGACAATGCCGAACATAATCCCAAACTGAACTGCCTCTTCCTGGTCCATATCCCTCCAAATATCTACCCTATTCACACATCTATCCAAATGTCTTTTAAACATTGTAACTGTGCCCACATCCATCACTTTCTCAGGAAGTTTATTCCACACATGAACCATACTCTGTGTAAAAGTATTGTCCCCAATGTCTTATTTGAAATCTCTCTCTCTCTCCTCTCAACTTAAAAATGTGCCTTGAAATCCCCCATCCTATCTATAGTTGTGTTCCCGTGTAAACCACGTTATAAGAAAATCACACAACAGCAGCATCATTTAAATCAATTGAGCCAGAATTGCATTATAGCCAATACAGGTAAGGAAATGTTGCATTCCACAAATAATGGTCTAAATTCTTTCATCGCAATTTAGCCAATTCACATTGAAGAAACGCGCATTATAGCAGAATTGACTGTATTTTATAAAGTTCTATACAGTCACCTCTCAACTTCCTATGCTGTAGTGAAAAAAGCCTGTTCAGCCTTTCTTTACAACCTTCCATACCAGGAGAAAGTGATAACTGCAGATGCTGGAGACCAGAGTTGAAAAGTGTGGTGCTGGAAAAACACAGCACGCCAGGCAGCATCAGCGGACAACATCCTGGTAAACCTGTTCCGAACCCTCTCCAGCTTAATAATATCCTTCCTGTAACTGGGAGACAAGAGCTGGACATTGGTCAACTATTAAATTCATACATTGATTGCATGCTGCAGTGAAAATTGTGTGCGAATGTCCACTTCTTAAAAATCTCAGTTAACTTATTGGGCAGCTTTGTAATCATGGGCTGTTATAAATGTGAGGTTCTACATTTTGGAAAAGCAAGTCAGAGTAGGACTTAATGGTAAGGTCCTAGGGAGTCTTGCTGAACAAAGAGACCTTGGAGTGCAGGTTCATAGCTCCTTGAAAGTAGAGACATGGGTAGATAAGATAGTGAAGAATGCGTTTGGCATGCTTTCCGTTATTGGTCAGAACATTGAGAATAGGAGTTGGGAGGTCATGTTGTGGTTGTACAGGACATTGGTTTGGCCACTTTTGGAATATTGTGTGCAATTGTAATCTTCTTCCTATTGGAAGAATGTTGTGAAACCTGAAAGGGTTCAGAAAAGATTTACAAGAATGTTGCCAGGGTTGGAAGGTTTGAGCTACAGGGAGAGGTTGAATAGGCTTGGGGCTGTTCTCCCTGGAGTGTCAGAGGCTGAGGGGTGACCTTGTAGAGGTTTATAAAATCATGAGGGACATGGATAGGATAAATAGACAAGGTCTTTTCCCTGGGGTGGAGGAGTCCAGAACTAGAGTTCAGGGTGAGAGGGGAAAGATATAAAAGGGACCTAAGGGGTAAGTTTTTCACACAGAGGGTGGTGCATGTATGGAATTAGCTGCCAGTTGAAGTGGTGGAGCTGGCACAATTACAGCACTTAGAAGGCATCTGGATGGGTATAGGAATAGGAAGGGTTTAGAGGGATATGGGCCAAGTGCTGGCAAATGGGACTAGATTGATTTAGGATATCTGGTCGTCATGGGCGAGTTGGACCGAAGGGTATGTTTCCATGCTGTACATCTCTATGACTCAAATCATTTATAGAATACAGGTATCATTGAGTAGGCCAGCATTTATTGTCCATCCCTGTGTACAGCTCGGAGTCAACCACATCGCTGAGGGTCTGGAGTCACATGCAGGTACGGCCAGCAGATTCCTTCTCTAAGGCAGGGCATTTGTTGAACCAGATGGGCTTTTACTCCTGACAATTGACAACGGTTTGTCACATAGTCTTCATTAGACTCTTAATTCAGATATTTATCAAATTTAAATTCAACCATCTGCTGTGGCAGGATTCGAGCCTTGGTCCCTGGAATATTGGCTAGGCTCCTGGTTCAAGAATCTAGTGAAGCTTTCACCTCCCTTTGAGTATTTGCAGATTGAAGTTGGCAGGCACAATTTTGAGGCTGTCACAGAGCTACAAGCTAAACATCCATGCACGGTGGCTCAGTGGTTAGTACTGCAGCCTCAGAGTGCCAGGGATCTGGGTTTGATTCCAGCCTTGGGTGACTGCCTGGATTCCCTTTGGCTGCTCCAGTTTCCTCCTGCAGTCCAAAGATATGCAGGTCGCGTGGATTGGCCATGCTCAAAATGTCTTGGGATGTGCAGGCTAGGTGGATTAGGCCATGGGAAATGCAGGATTATAGGGTAAGGGATGTGGGTCTGGATGGGAAGCTCTTCAGTGGGTTAGCATACACTCAATAGGCTGAATGGCCTGCTTCCACACTGCAGGGATTCTACACCTGTTCTGCCATTTCAAAAGATCATGATTGATCTGAATGTGACTTAATTTAACACCATGGCTTGGATTGGAACATGATATTCTTATCAGTCAGGTGAGTATACTCAGTCAATTAAGGAAATTGTGTGGCAGAGGCAGTTCTTTTTCCAATAGAAACCACATACATGAATATGTTTTGTCTCTGCAAATGAAAATATCCATATACACCATCTATTTTAAAATACATAAATGTTTATTGTAATTTTGCATAACCCAAAAGTACAGAATCATTTGCAAAGGAAATAAACAGCAAATATAGCTGAACCAGAAAACCAGCTGTTTACCTAAAAGCAAGGGACATGATTCCTGATACATTTCTACTGCAGTTATTGTACCATCCCACATCTCGAAAACACCTGGTTACATTTCTTAATATAAGCTATTGCTGTGCAATGACAAAACAGCTTTTTTATTCCATTATGGAAAATACAACTTGCTCAAATTTGAATAGAAGAACCACTTGCTAAATTAGAGCATGATTTTTTGATTTTCTTGGACACTTGGGCAGTATGGTGGTTGCCCAGATAAACTTGAGTCACTTTTCTTGAAGAGTGTATAATGACACAAGGTTCAGCAATAACTGAAGAAGCCCTTCTTTTCAACCTGTGATCCTGTAGCAAGGCTTTTCTTTTTTGTAAAATTAGTATGTTAGCTTTGCTGGCTATCCAGAATTGCTCTGAAAAGTTGATAGTTGACAGTAAACCGCACTGCAGTGATTTTGTTATAACAGAGATGGCGATCAAAAAACAATCACGTTAGTCTGGGACTGGATTACAGACCTATGACAATGTTATTTGATTTGGATGCCTCAAAGGCAGCCAGAGTTATTAATAAACTTAACAACCAGCAAGCTCTTAAACCAATGACTATCTTCATTATAGCATCGCGTTAAAAACATTTCAATATGTGTCAAGCCGAACAAGTTTTACTTCAGTATGTCCCAAAATTAGTATTTTAATATATTTTAAAATTATTAAATATTGATTTATTAATGAAACATAATTAATTGTTACTTACATGATTGTCATTTATGATGTGCTGAAAATTAGCATTCCCCTAGTCAATCCTGGTGTCTCTCTCATTATGAAAAGATAGGCTAGTTCAATAGAGTCCAATTGAAGGAATTTTCCACAAAGTCAAAGAGTAATTAGTATGTTTCCTTCATTGTGACCCTTATTATGGATTAACATATCTATTCTGCTGAGTGGCAGTTGAATACATTCAGCAACATGAACCGAAAAACTAACACTCACTACCTATATTTCCCTCAAATAACTTGTACAAAATTTGCAGCTTCTGCATACTATTTCAAATATTGTTTAAGTAAAAACGAAACAAAACGTTTCTTCCTCAGCAATATTTTGGTTGAGCAACCTAATGTTCCGTTATGTAACTTTGGAAAGTGGGAAGATGTTGAGACCGAAGAACCATGTTCTTGGTGAAGGTGGTGCACCTTGACAGTATTTCTTGGCGATGCGGCCTTGGAGGTATTCTGGGAGTCATGTCTGTAGCAGGGACTTTCACACTTACTGAAGCATCAGGGCTGTCACTCAAATCCATGTTTTCCACTCCCGAATCATTCTTGGACATGGTCTCAGCAGACAAAGTTAGGTTCTCAAACAGTCTTGCTACATTATCGGAGCCTTTAAGGACGTGGTAACTATCTGGCAAACTGTCATCCTCAGTCGACTCCGACTTGTCTGAACTATCATCACACAAGCTTTCTGACCTGCTATCTGACTCGTCTGAGTTGGGGAGGCTCAATTCACCTTCAGATAGGTTTTCATCTGGCAAGTAGGTGGAAGACTTTGATTTTTGCCTTTGCAGTTTAAGAGTGACACCGGTGGTTTTTGTGGGGGAACTGTCTTGGCTTCTCCGCAACTTCTGCTTTTCAACACTTGACAGCACAGATGAATTGTCAACGGTGATAGTGAGATCTGGAGTGGAAGCACATCTGACCGGCTTGGTTAGAATCTGTAATTTCGAATGAGGGTTTTTGTATGGCTGCAGATACACCGATGGGACATACCCAGACTGACCATCATACCTATTAAACAACAAAATGACAAATTAGTCTCCACATTGCTTTGCTGGTTCCAGAATGCACACAACAATTCATATCGTTCCTTGCAATTCTACTTACGTTGAATGCAATATATTTAGATTTAATTCTCTGGTAATTAACAAATGTTTTAAAGTCCTTTCTCTAATCCCTTGTTTTGCTCATTTTTGATAAAAGAAAGTTGCTCTTGAAACAGAAAGTAAATGGCATTTAACACTTGGCGGCATAGTGGCTCAGTGGTTAGCACTGCTGCCTCACAGCACTAAGGTCCCAGGTTTGGTTCCAGCCTCGGGCAACTGCCTGTGTGGAGTTTACACATTCTCCCTGTGTCTGCGTGGGTTTCCTGCGGGTGCTCCGGTTTCCTCCCACAATCCAAAGATGTGCAGGTTAGGTGAACTGGCCATGCTAAATTGCCCATTGTGTTAGGTGCATTAGTCAGAGGGAAATGGGTCTGCGTGGGTTACTCTTCGGAGGGTCGGTGTAGACTTGTTGGGCCAAAGGGCCTGTTTCCACACTGTAGGGAATCGAATCTTAACCATTGAGATGTTCAAATCATGTTTCAGATTTAAGACAGAGTTTTTGTGACATGGAGAATCTGACTGATTTCAATGTAAGATCCTAAATTGTAGCTGCCATACACCATTAGCTATTTGGATCTACTGATTAAGGAACAACTGTTCAACAATACAGAAGGACATACCTAATAAACCACCATCCATCACTGGACTTTTTCAAGACTTCAACTATAATACCCACGTGCATGGATAGTTCATCTTCGTTTTTCTTTTCATAGCTTTTAACAGCATAATATTGGCACTCTAAATTTATGAAAGGAAAAACAAAACGAAAATAAATATTTCACACTAATATTGCTAAATATTGATTAAAATGTCACTACACAAAAAAAAGGACTTCAACTAATTCTGGAAAATGGTGAGCTTGGTTCAATTTTTCTTATTCTGTTTTACCAAATTATATGTTACATTATACATTTACAAAACATTGGTTCAACCTCAACTGAAGTATTGTGTCTAGTTCCGGGTACCTACCTTAGAGAATATTTGAAGGCTGTTGAGTAAGTATGGAAAACAATTTGTACAAAAACGGTTCCAGGGATGGGGATAGATTGTAAATCAAGTCCTTTTAATTTGACTTATTATTGTCACACCCACCTAAGTAGTTTAATTTTGCGTGCAGTACAGCCAGATCACAACATACAAAGATTGTAGGCTGATTGAGCAGAGTAAGGAATACTCTGGTTAAGGCTGCAAGGAAGGTCCCTGCAAGTAAGGAAGGCTGTCCTCCTCAGGGGTGAGAAGGCTGGAGGGAGATTTATGCTAAATCTAAAGAGGTCTGAACATAATAACTGTTCTGAAAGGTTAAGAAGTGAATGGTAAAACACCAAACACTACACGAAGAAAACGTTTCTTTTTTATATGCACATGCAACTTGGATCTGGAATGCATTCCCTAACAATGCAATTGAGCTTTATTCAAATATAACTTCTAAAAGGAAATTGGATTTGAAATATCTGCAAGACTGAGCTGCCAGAGGAAGTGGTGGAGGCTGGTACAATTGCAACATTTAAAAAGCATTTGGATGGGTATATGAATAGGAAGGGTTTGGAGGGATATGAGCCGGGTGCTGGCTGGTGGGACTAGATTGGGTTGGGATGTTTGGTTGGTATGGACGATTGGACCGAAGGGTCTGTTTCCATGCTGTACATCTCTATGACTCTATGACTAGCAAAACTGTTATTTGCAGACAGCCAGTATGGACATAATGGGCTGAAGGACTTCTTTCTGACTGTAAATAATCTTGCAGGGTTGAAAGCGCTGGAATTTTTATTTGAGTATGATAAGTGTGGCCATATTTTCCTGAGAAAATGAATGTGGTTGGATTTAACCTTTTTAATAAAGTAAACAGAAACTGAATTGGTTTCTGGAAAAAAGTTACCCAATTTTGGCATTTTATGTTAATTGCCCCCCGGACAATTTCACGATTTGAAAAACATAGAGCTGTTTCAGGTCGAGCATATTATGGGCTAACAAAGTGTCGAATGGCAAGCCAACAAAGACATTTATATGCAACAAATTTGTTTTTGTAGAAGCTACTTAAGAAGTCATCAAGTGCAAAAGAATGCAGAGCATAAATTATCAATGGATTGAGAAATTGAAAATAATTGGAGCTTGTGCAATCTTTTGCTAATGATATTTAATTGTGCCGCATCAGAACAATGGAGCAATTCTTTTTCGCTCTTAGAATATTTAACATGCAATGTTAATGGGTCACTGCAGCTTTAACATTAAATCATAAGAGTGGTGCCAATGTCTAATAATTAACTTACCGCCTGATTTTTCAATGAATGAGTCCCCACATCTGACAGAAGAAAGGCATTTTTTGAGATAGGGAGCTGGAAACCAGGCTAATTGCTTTCCTTCATTCTCCACAAGCCACCAACCTGGAAGAGACAGGCAGCAAAGCCATTAGGATAAGGATGTCCCCACATTAAACAATTTTGCCCACCGTAAGCCTATTATCGGCTATTCAATTTTGCAATATCCTGTTGGTATACATTCAGGAACTATGATTGGTCTACGAAACCATCTCAATAATACTGCTTCACGAAGCTGAACTGTTACGTAGAAACAACAAGGTAAAAACAATGATTGCAGATGCTGGAAACCAGATTCTGGATTAGTGGAGCTGGAAGAGCACAGCAGTTCAGGATGCTGCTTGAACTGCTGTGCTCTTCCAGCACCACTAATCCAGAACGTAGAAACAACAAGACCACCCTCCATCCCCCAAACTTAGGGTGAATGCTGCAAATGGAGCTCTATCTTTGATTAAACAAATGACGCGCTTTGTCTTAATTAGCTCTGTCTGTCTGTAAATAAAACATACGGAATCGGTACGTTTCAACAGATTTTTGATGAAGTTTGCAAAAAAAAGAGACAAAAATAAAGCCCTCATTTTTCAGTTCAACCTTCTCTCTGGCACCCTCATCCCAAACACCGCACCTCAGAATTCAAAAATGAAATAAACAGACTCACTATCAAAGCACGATCATCCCAAAATGTTACCTGATGTGTTCTTGGCTATAACATCGACGGTTTCGTCCTCCAGCACCTTAAACGGCTTGTTCTTGGTATCTTTGGTTTCATAAGGTGCGATGCACCTGTAATTCTCTGAAGCCACGGGCTGGGTGATAGACTGGGCGCCGGTTCTGGCAGAACGCCGTAAAGTCTCTCTCCTCTTCTCTACCGCCGAAGGCATGACAATAACACTAGAGCAAAAGAGACCGCTGCAGCGTTAGTTTGGCAAGACCGATCCGTCCGTAGGAAGTTTGAGAGCTGATGCGAGTGTGGGTGGTCTAACAGTGTTAACATTTCACTTGCAGCACCATCGTGTGCTCACCTGTCTGAGGGAAAGGATGGTGCAAGGTCACTGTTAGTGGCCAGGAAGAATTGGATAATATCTCGGTCCTCAGTGATCTTAGTGGAACATGTCAATAAACGATCACAATATTCCTGCAGCATTCCGATCCTGAGCACTGATCTACTGACTCGAGCTTGCCTTTTCTCCCTTCTGGTGATATCTGCAAGGGAATCAGCATAAAAATGTTCTGAATTTTAAAGCTTTTGGCTTAATAGTTAAACAGTGACTATTTTTAAAAAGATACTTCAGACCAGTCTGAAATGTTTCAAGATAATGTTTTAAATTCCTTTACTAATCATCATCAATTGCAACAATTTAAAAGGCAATTGGATGGGTATAAGAAGGATTTAGAGGGATATGAGGAAAAGCTGGAACTTGGTCAGCTTGAACAAGTTGGTATAAAGGATCTGTTTCTGTGTCATACAACTCTATGACTTTATATAGAGTAAGAGGTGCCTGAGTTTATCTTGCTGTGTGGAAGGAGTCCTCTGATGGTTGCTGTGTAACGTACTAACTTTTTAGGTTTTACAAATAAAATGGGCTCAATGGTTAGCATTGCTGCCACACAGCATTAGGGATAGGGGCTCAATTCCAACCTTAGGGCAATTGTCTGTGGGCGTTTGCACATTCTCCCTGTGCCTGCGCAGGTTTCCTCCTACACTCCAAAGATGTGCAGGTTAGGGTGAATTGGCCATGCTAAATTGCCCATGCTGTTCAGAGATGTGTAGGCTCGGTGCATTTGAAAGGGGAAGTGTAGACTAATACGGTAGGAGAATGAGTCTGGGTGGATTACTCTTCAGAGGGTCGGTGTGGACTTGTTGGGCCAAATGGCCTGTTTCCACACTGTAGGGATTCTATGAAAAAGAAATTGCTTTCGCCTTACCTTGGAATTTGGGGAGAATGCGGTCTGACTTTTTAATACGGCCAGCTTCTAAAGGGTACTTCTTCACAATGGCTTTCTGTTATTCAAAAGAGAGGGGAAGATTTAAAATAAAACCCACTTCACACGATGCAAAGCATGTTGTTTAACAGGTTCGAAGCTCCACTTACATGCAGTTTCTTAAACTCTGCGAATGTCCTGTACACAATAACATCATTCTGATCAGACCACAGGACTGATGCAAGATAGGTCTGCCATTCAGCAACAAAAGAAATAAATGAGTTATTAGTATAAAACATAGAAATAATGAAGAGCAGAATGTTCAAAATGTTAGAGAAAATAATGTACATTTATTACGGTATCTGCCTTTTATAAGAAAAGATTATAAAGTGGCTCACCTTTAGCTTCTTATGTTGCATTAATCCAATAATGCGGACCTGCAGCGGGAACCTCTTACTCATTGTGCTGATTGATTCTTGCTCGGAGCTCTCCAGGTTACAAATGTGCTGACTGTGTGGTCTCTAGCTTTCAGCAGGCACAGAGCTCTGTTTTATAGGCAGTCCCCTGCCTCTCACAGCACACTTTGCCCAACTCCGCCGCCCAGAAATTCCACGATGTGCAAAGTCATTTCGGATTTTTTTCCGTGATGCACATGACTCTGCCTGGAATGTAAATGTGCTTGGCTTCAAGGCGGGGACACATGCTGCGCAAAGAGTTGATATGAAACAATTCTGGACAGTACCAGACAAATCAAATGAGAAATCTGTGGCAGAGAATTCCACAGGCTTCCCACTCTCTGGGTGAAGACATTTCTCCTCATGTCAGTCCCATTCCCATCTCCTTTAGTCTGTGACTACTCCCTAGTTCTGGACTCCCCCAAGGGAAAGATTTAAATGGGACCTAAGGGGCAACTTTTTCACGCAGAGGGTGGTGCGTGTGCAGACAAGCTGCCAGAGGCAGTGTTGGAAGCTGGTACAATTACAACATTTAAAAAGCATCTGGATGGGTATATGAATAGGAAGGGTTTAGAGGGCTGTGGGCCAAGTGCTGGCAAATGGAACAAAATTAATTTAGGATATCTGGTCAGCGTGGATGAGTTGGGCCGAAGGGTCTGTTTCCATGCTGTGTGACTCTTTGACTTTTTGTGGGTTATTTTCACCCAGAGGATTAGTCAGAGTCTAGAACTTACTTGCCTAACAGAAACTCTTGTGTACCACCAAATCCTGGAAAGCAAGTTTACGAGAGGTTGGCTTGCTTTCTTTTCGGGCAGGCATAGAAATGAGCTAAGTGGGATCCCTCTGCGTCATCAGTGTTCCACATTTATTTGGTATGGTTTGCCAGTACAACAGGGTTACATGGAATATTGCTGTGAGAAACCTGGGGCAAAGGAGGGAGGAAGTGGAGAGTCTGCAATAGCTACCATTGACTCTTCCGAAGCTTTCGTTTGTCAGTTTTTCAAATATCGGAGGTGTGGATTTGGCGGGAGGGAGCTGGGGAAAGCTATTTGATTGACTGGAAAGAATGATCCAGTCTGCTGTTTTCCAATCAGTGTTACAGCATTAGGGTGACACATGGATGGCAGGAGGTTGGGATACTATCAAATAGAGACGAGGAGAGCTCATATGGTGACCCAGGATTACATAGCTCTTCTTCATAGGAGTCCCTGCTTGAATGATCAAGGCCAATTAAAGAGCCAGGTCAGGTAGCTGACTTCTACTCAGAGAGGTAATAATAGCGAGGAAATGAATGGAGCAATTCCAATTGGCATCAGTGTTCCTGGGTGAGGCATAGTCCTAATTTCTAACAGTGACTTATACTAGAAAGGATACATGTCCAACTATAGGAATGTATGAATAGGCTTATACCATCCAGCACCTCAATTCATGGAGATCCTGGTCAACTAATGATGTAATTTAAGTGTACCCTTTTGTTCCTTGCCTCGCCATATCTTTGGTTAACAAAAGTCTATCAATCTCTGTTTTAAGGCAGCCGTTTTTCTTACATATTACTAAAAGGAGGCATGAATTTCAACCTTTCATCTTGAGCACATCAGTACTGACACACTTTGGAAAGGAGACAACAATTCTTTTTATAAATTCATGCTTGCTTTTACAGATTGGTTTTCTTGTGCGCCAGTCCAGATGAAAGGTTTCAATGTCATGTCTCCTTTCAGCAATATTAAAATCTGCGCCATAACACAACAACCATTTCTCTTGTATTGATTGCCAGTTGCAGAAGTGTTCCAATTTTGACCACCTTTCGTTTGTAGTAATGTTTCCTTATTTCTCTCCTGAAAGCTTTAATATTTAGACCCTTCACCCCAGTATTCCCAATCAATAGAAATAGTTACTTTTTACCTGCCCCAGTTGTAGCCCTTAACACTAAGAGAAGTTGAATCAAATTGTGCATTAAGTTTCTAAGTTCAAAGCAGTGTAACCTTCATTTGTCATTTCTCCTTGTAATTCCAATTTTGAAACCTAGGTGTCCTTTCAATAACATCTACACTGCACACCTTCCATGTCCATTTGCCAGTCAGAACTGCTCTCAGTACTTCAGCTATGATCTAGTCAAGGATATATATATAATTGAGTTATGACTTCTACTGTAGTTTTCTAATCTTCTAGATGTAAAGGCTAACATTCACCAGCCTTTCTGATTATTTTCTTGCTTGTGATATTTTAATGATATATATACTTGTGACCTCAAGTCTCATTGCAACTCCAACATTTCTAATTTTTCACCATTTGTAAAGTCCCTGAGGCCATCCGCTTAGATTTCCTCAAAATAGATTACCTCACCTTGAGCTAATTGAATTCCAGTTGTGGCAATTTTAGCCATTACTCTCTCAATATTTCTTGGCAATGTTACTCCTTTGGCTACAATGCCTTGAACGATGTCTATCAGTGTCATCAGTAAATTCACCCATGTGGCTTCCCCTCTCATCATCGAAGTCATTACTAATTGATACTCCAATGCAAATATATGTGGGACACCATTAGTCATAGCCTTCCAATTAAAGTATCAGTCCACTATTCCTACTCTCAAGCCATTTAGTTAATCAATTCCATGAGCTCCATCTTTAGCTGACAGTAACTGTGAGGGACTAAATCAAATACCTTTAGGAATCTAACATTGATTAGAAGTCTCCATGCTTTAACCACCTCTTCAAAAAATCAAATCATGTCTTCAAGCATGGTCTCTCTCCACAAATTCATGCTGGCTCACTCTGATCAGTTGAAAATCTTCGGGTATTCAGTTTAATGTATGTTTAATTATATTGGATGATCTGCTCTATAATTCCCTAGTCGCACTTGAGGTTCATTCATTTTAACTTGGGCATTCTAGAACTGCGTTCATAACTTATAGCTTTCCTTTAACCAGAGAGGTCCTAGTCAATTATCAATCCTGCATTTACATCTACATTATCTTTTCTTTGAATGTGAAAAGACACTTTAACAGTTTGAATATTATCTGTTCACAATTAGCAATATTTACAATGCGTAAATAGTCATCTGCATTTCCTTCAGCCATCTACTTCATTTATCCAGATCTTTATGTCTGCTGTTCATTGTCCATATATTCATCACCTGGCATAATGATTTCCTGTTGTAGTTATTTTTTAAAAATCTATTCTCTTTTGACGTCTGTTGGTTGGACCAAAGGGTCTGTTTCCATGCTGTACATCTCTATGACTCTATAGGCATTTGGATGGGTGTATGAATAGGAAGGGTTTGGAGGGATATGGGCTGGGTGCTGGCAGGTGGGACTAGATTGGGTTGGGATATCTGGTTGGCATGGATGGGTTGGACCGAAGTGTCTGTTTCCATGCTGTACATCTCTATGACTCTATGACTCATTGGTAAATGGCAGGATGACTAAAACAGACCTAGTCACTGTTATGCAAAAGAGTTTCTCTCCTTCATTGTTATTTTCTGCTATGACTCACGAGCCAATTTTCAATGAGCTTTCGTAAGTACCCTAACCTAACCCTTACATGTTGAATGTGATCACTTGCCATTGAAAAGAATCCATTAGTTTAGTTACCAACTTAAAATTCATTTGTGACCCATGTTTCTACCTCCAAGCTGACAACTCCCTATGAATCTTCATGTTCTTTCCATCAGTATTATTTTTTGGTCAGTATTACTGGCACCTTACTATCCTCAAGTGTCTTTCTAATTGTCAGTGCTTCCTCCAATTTCCTGTATGATGATTCATTTATTTCAGTGATGAGAGCTTTGACAAACTTCTGATCAATAACACAACTATGTAACATATTTACTGGTGCTTAACTAACTCTTGCAAGATTTCCTTATTGAATGAATAACTTAGACATAATGAAGTTAATTTTACCTTTGGCAATACTGTAAAACCTGCATTATTCAAATTCTTGTCATTATTTGCTAATCTGTGGAAAAGAAAGTTGTCCTGAATTAATTTAAGGTTATTAATTTAATACCAACCACTTAACACTATCAGTCAAAGTTAAAATGCTACCTTATGTCTGTTACTATTTGATGTAGGGGCTGCTGGGTTTGGACTGGGTTGGCCACAAAGTCAGAAGTCACACAACACCAGTTTATAGTCCAACGGGTTTATGTGAAATCACAAGCTTTCGGAGTGCTGCTCCTGTGTCAATGAAGACATTACCTGACAAAGGAGCTGCGCTCTGAAAGCTTGTGATTTCACATAAATCTTTTGGGCTATAACCTGGTGTCATGTGACTTCTAATTTCTAAATATTGAGAAATTCTGAAGAATTCTGTGTGCTGAAGGGACAGAAAATATTAGCTGTTTTTAAGCCTAATGGAACTGACCGGATCACACAAGCATTGATTAAGAGTGTGGTTTTCCTTCACATCTGTTGTTTCTTATTTTGTTTCTTAAATCTTTTCTCCTTTTGAATTCAGGACTGCCCTGTTATACTGGACCAGTAATTTGACTGGCCATGAGTTCGAATATGGCCATGATAATACCATATATACCCAAATAAATGTCGATTCTGTGTAAAAGTCGACCCTCCATTTTTTGCCAAAAGATCTGAAATTTCCCATATATCTCATGTAAAAGTTGACCCTAGTTCTTCACATATAACACATCAATGTTTGTGAGTCAAGTTATTATCCTGTACGTAAAAGTGGCGATGAGGAAATGAATTTTGTTTTTGTGCTATTATGTGTTTTGATGTAGAATTCACACCAACGTTGGGCTACAGATTTCTTAAGTTCATTATCGAACAAGCACTATAATTAGCATTATATTTCAATCCAGTTTTTGTATGTATAAATAGAAGCTTACTAATTCATTTTTGTTTCTATTGTCTTAAGCTGGTATTTGCTGTAATTAATAGTGCTTTTTTTCTTTATTCGTTTAGAGATCAGTTGGGCTTCTGCTAATGGTACGGTATTTTGGACTGTAGCATGAATTTCAGCTTCTCAAAAGTACTATCCATGTAATAGTCAACCCCATAAGTTTAACTTTAAAAAAAAGTCTAATAAGTTCAA
This sequence comes from Chiloscyllium plagiosum, assembly GCF_004010195.1. NCBI lineage: Eukaryota > Metazoa > Chordata > Chondrichthyes > Orectolobiformes > Hemiscylliidae > Chiloscyllium > Chiloscyllium plagiosum. Next base: position 15,968,876 of record NC_057730.1, read on the forward strand.
CTTTCACACAGTAATGCCAATAAATGAGAGAAATTCGCCATGAAAACTACAGTTGCATAATATCTCCTTCGGGGAAGAGAACAAACTTAACTAAAAAAAGAACAAACTGCAGATGCCGCAAATCAGAAACAAAACCAAAAATTGCTGGAAAAGCACCGCAGTTTTGGCAGCATCTGTGGAGAGAAATCAGAGTTAATGGTTTGAGTCGATTTGGTTTGGACTCAATGTTCCTCCAGTTCCACAGGTTAACTTTTTAATGTCTTGTGAAATAGCCCAGCAATCACAATCACTGCTCAGTAAGAAAGCTTGCGACTTCTGAAAAAGAAATTGTTAATGGGATGTGGATACAGCTGGTAAGGCTAGCATTCATTGGTCATCACTTATGGCCCTTTAAACTTCTGCCAGTATTAATAAACTTATGAAATATGAGCGGAAATAGACTATTTGGTTCCTCAAACCTAGTCCGTCATTTGATAAGATCATACCTGATCTGTTTGGGTTTTGAATTTCTCATTGCCATCTACCCCTGCTCAGCCTTGATCCTCCTGTCCAGCAAGATTCTATTCATAAAATATATTCATTGACTCCCCCCATGTCTGCCACCTAACGAGACTGCGAGTTCCAATGTTGTACAACTCTCCAGGAGACACATTCCTTCCCATTTCTGTCCTGAAAGGCTCATTATTAACAGCACCCAAACTTGCACTGGACCGACACAGAAGAGAAAGCATCCTCTCCTCATCCGCCTTGTCAAGTCCATGCGGGATTTTATACACTTCAGTCAAATCAACCCACTTCTAAACTCTAAAGACATCCAGCCTGCTCATTCCAAGTATCAACCTCACAAACCTGCTCTGAACCAACCCTGGTGGAGGTATTTAATTAAACAAGGAGATGGAAGAAGAACAGTGAGGAATGATCAATGATCAGTGGCAGTGTCATCATTGCCTCTTTATTTAGTTATCTGGAGATTTCCAAACCAGAAAGTGAGGACTGACAATACCCAAATCAAGACTGAGTGTCCATTTCACTCATTGGATTGGGAAATGGAGAAGTGATACAGCAGAGGAACCTTGAGATTAGGGTCCGGGTACAGTCTATTTGCTGAAATGGAGGCTTTATTCAGCATCAAGCCATTCTGAAATGAATTGAATTGAACTATATCGAATTGAATTAGCTTTACTGTCAAACGTACTCACATGAGTGCAGTGAAAAGTTTATACATCGCCACTTACAATACCATCTTAGAGACAAAGGTACCTAGGGACAGATTCCTCAGTTACAGGATCTAAAAAAACAGAGGGATAAAAAGTCCAGCATTGCAGAAATAAAAGTTCAGAACAACAGCCTTCCATGCCAGACCATGCTAGCCTCCAGTCCACACCAGGCCATGGCTCCAGACTACACAGAGCTGAGAGCTCTTAACACTGACACAAGCTTCTCAAAAGAAGAGGAAACCAAATTCTCTAGCACTGACATCCTTTAACTTGAAGAGTTAACTTGAAATCGGACAAAAATAAGTTTTAAAAATGTGCAGCAAATAATTTATTGAGAGATGTTGATGCAATACTATTGGCGAGCTGCCATCTTGGTTTGAGCAGTTGAATAGATGGTCAGCATGAGATTCAGCGTAGGAAGTGACAGTATGGGTTTGATTCCCATTTTGTCGAAGATAGACTCTCACCCCTGAGAGTGGGAAACAAAACGACAGAAAACCACTGGAAATGAAACGAGCTTAGAATGAAAACCACAGGAAACAATAAGGTGGGAAATGGCCTTCTGCCAGAACACTCATAAATACCTGGAGCAATACAATAGATTTCTGCTTCTTTTTTTCATAAGGGATAATAAATGTTTATTATTCAAGAGAGAAGAAATACACCCCAAAGCTCAGGTTACTGTAATCCTGAAAGACATTAATGACAGTTCAATGTTTAAAATTAATTCAGCAACAATTTTCATCAATACATACAATGGTTGATCCTGTATCTTGTAAATGGAGAGTTAGAAATGCCACAAACACATGGCAACAGAGGATCACTTTCATCTGGGTGGCATGGTAGCTCAGTGGTTGGCCCTACCACCTCTAGCGTCAGGGACCTGGGTTCAATTCCACCCTCAGGCGACTGCCTATGTGGAGTTTGCACATTTGCCCCGTGACTGTGTGGGTTTCCTCCAGGCACTCTGATTTCCTCCCATAAAGGTGTGCAAATTAGGTGGACTGGCCACGCTGAAATTGCCCATGATGTGAAGGCTGGGTGGGTTAGCCATGGGAAATGTGGGGGTAGGGGAGTGGGATGCTCTTTAGAGGGTTGGTGTGGAATCAATGGGCCCAATGGCCTCCTTCCGTACTGTCGTGGCTCTATGGTTCTGCTTTTAGCCACTTCCCCAGGAACAGGATCATACAATGTGCAATCATTGGCTTTGATGTTAAAACAATCCAAGCAGCAGATTAGAACGAGACAGAGGAATTAACTCACTGATATGGGCAAAATTTATCTTTCAAAGTCCAAGATTTTTTTGGAAATATTCAACAACTATACAAAAATTTGTGAAATTGTTTTCCCAGCAAATATGGAAAATAATTTTGTCAATCTGTTAGATATTCAGCACACAATGAAAACATAAACAAAGAAACGACCTCTTAAATTTCACATGATCAGAATAGTTCAATTTTTCTGTTATGATATTCAGCTGTGGAATGGTGAATATTATAACTAGATAAAAGGCATAATTGTGACACAAGGTGCGTAATTTACATATACTTTAACATGATTTATTTTTGAGTTTGGATTTTAGAATTTGAACTGTGGTATATAGGCTTTCTGTATGTCTGATTTGACAAATAAGTTGGAAGTGTTTCAGTGGCTGTGGTGATTTCTTTAAAATACACTGCGAGAGGAAGACTTCCTGGAGAATAATGGATTTTTGTTCACATCAGAGATCTTTACAAATGAACGATTTAAACATTTTTACGTTAGGCTCTAGTTTAGAAAATCAGGGATTCATTGTGTTTTCTTTCAATTAGGGTAAATGTTCACATTTTTGTAAAAAAGCTTTCTGTTCAGAGTCAGTTTGCAGGGGTCTTGGCTGAAGTTAGATATGGATTAGTGGGGCTGGAAAAGCACAGCAGTTCGGGCAGCACCCGAGGAGCAGGAAAATCGACGTTTCAGGCAAAAGCCCTTCATCAGGAAGCTAGATATGTAAAGCTGTTGCTCCAAAGGAAGAGGGAAGATAATTTCGAATCGTTAAAAATGGGTTACGTCAGTCTAAGTTCAAAGTTTCGGATGAAATGCGTTTGGTTGAAAACCTGAGGAAGTTATTTGAGGCTGAGGAAGTTTAAACGTAGTTGTATGAAAGCTCCAGGAGCAGGCTATCAGATTCTCAAGACTGAGAGTTGTAAAGTCATTTTGAAGTTTAGCAATATGTGAGAGAAAGAGAAGGACATTTTCTTTCAATTTAGTGTTGCAAAGAGTATTATTTTTATGGTTATTGGGACTATATTTTTATTACGTCTTGAAATCTTTGAGTGTTATATATCTTGATTTCTTCGATTTTATCTTCATCCATTTGCATATTAAATGTCTGTGTTATTGATAAATCCTGTCCTGCAGCATCGAATGTTTGTGTTTTAGTGAAAGATAAATTTGTTAAAACCAATAAAATTATTCATCTATCGAGCCAACTAGCAAATTCAATTGGAGTGTTGTGCGGGGGTGGAGGGCTGTGTGGGTGGGGGAGTTGGTATTACAGGGAGGGAGGGACAATGCCACAGGCAGTTCTGAGAGTGGTAGGCCATGGGAGTTGATGGGAGAGGTGCAGTCCTAGAGATGGGGTGAGGGATCAGAGAGAAGAGGGGGGCACTGACCCTCCCCTCACAGAGAAGGTCATTGAGCTTCTTCCTGCACTGCTGGGCACTCCACTGACCAGGTTGGTAACCTCAGACTGGCATGATCTGTCACCGTGACCTCCTCTGGGGATAAATGCCAGTCCTCCACTCCATTGTCCCTTAACCAGGACCTCCAGCTCTCTGTTGGCAAAGCCTCTTGTTGGGCATCTCCAGGGCAAATCTTCACATACTGCAATGGCGAAGGGAGCATTCCTAGCTTACAGTGTTTGACCTGGCACGTAGCTGTGATTAACATATCGTGCAAGGTATAGGGAGGTAAAAGGTACAGAGTTTGCCAACTAACTCTGCTACTGTTGGAGAGCAGACAATAATGTGCCGGTAGCACAGTAAGGGAGTGATGCACACACAATGAGGTGAGAAATGGCAAATTGAGAAACAAATTCACTGGAGCCAATGGAGATAAACCTTCCCTGAAACTGACACTGATATTCTGGGGAGGATATTTACCCCATTGTCTCAGAAAGAGTCATCTCAGTGATCATATTTTGATGTTAGTTTGAAACAATGAATGGAAGTACTGTTCTACTTATGTAGTAAAAACCTGAATATTCCAGAAACCTGAAACAAAAATGGAAAATACTGAAAGAGCACAGATTGGAAATGCTAGTTGGGTTTGTGCTTCTCAGCAGTTGTTGCCAGACCTGCTGAGGATTTCCAGTATTTTCTATTCTTAGTCCTGTTTAATTCATTAGATATTTGGGCATGATAATGTTTAGCTCGGGAAATTTTAAATCTTTCAAATAAACAATTCTCCTTCCTTATTGCCTGCCTTCATGTAGAATGACAGAGTCACAAAGTATGCCCTTTTCCAACAATATTCAAACTACAAAGTTATTGATTAAACCTTTGCTCTGATAAAAGACAATTTTCAACACATTGAATAATATCCTTTGAAGAGTACAAACTTACCAATGAAACTTCTTTAAAAATTGCAAAATATATTCACATTTTTGTCCTGTTATTTATTACTGAATCCACCACTCAGGTTGCATTCTATACTGATTAAAAATCACACAACAGGTTATAGTACAACAGGTTCATTTGGAAGCACTAGCTTTCAGAGCGCCGCTCCTTCATCAGGTGGTTGTCCTGGGGTTGTGTGATTTTTAACTTTGTACACCCCAGTCCAACGCCGGCATCTCCAACTCATTCTATGCTGGTGTCTGCTATGTGCATGTATACATTGTAATCCTACCTGAAGTTATTACTGGAGAATTTACATCCCAGACTAGGAATGCCCACATTGCAAGATAGGAATGCACCCTTTGCCATTGAAGTTGAAGATTTGCCCTGGAGATGCCCAACAAGAGGTTTTGCCAACAGAGAGCTGGAGGTCATGGTTGAGGGACAGTGGAGTGGAGGACTGCCATTTATCCCCAGAGGAGATCACGGTGACAGACCATGCCAATCTGAGGTTGCCAGCCTGGTCAGTGGAGTGCCCAGCAGTGCAGGAAGAAGCTCAATGACCTTCTCTGTGAGGGGAGGGTCAGCACCCCCCTCTTCTCTCTGCTCCCTCACCCTATCTCTAGGACTGCACCTCTCCCATCAACTCCCGTGGCCTACCACTCTCAGTACTGCCTGCAGCATTGTCCCTCACTCCCTCTAATCCCACCCCCCCCCACCCCACTCCTAATTGACCCTTCCTACCCTCTGTGCTTCTGACTCACTCACTCGGGACACTGCCCCACCTTGCCCTGCTGCTGCACCTACACTAACAGCAGTGTCAGCCACTCCCATCTCATTGGAGGAAGTGAGGACTGCAGATGCTGGAGAATCAGACTCAAAACGTGTGGCGCTGGAAAAGCACAGCAGGTCAGGCAGCTTCTGAGGAGCAGGACAGTTGACATTTCGGGCATAAGCCCTTCATCAGGAATGGGAGGGGGAGCTAAGAGATAATAGGAGTAGGAGTGTGGGGATGGAGCTGGGAGGAAGGTAGCTGGGAAAGCGATAGGTAAATGCAGGTGAGGGTGTGATTGTTACAAGTCGATGGGGAGTCTGAAACAGATAGGCGGGAAGGAGGACAGGCT
>NC_057730.1:15975075-15982013 GCF_004010195.1 Chiloscyllium plagiosum
GGACAAACAGGAAGACAGCTTATGATCCGTATCCATGAACACCAACTAGCCACGAAACGACATGACCAGCTATCCTTAGTAGCCATACACGCAGATGACAAGCAACATGAGTTTGACTGGGACAACACTACTATTATAGGACAAGCCAAACAGACAACAGCCAGGGAATTCCTAGAGGCATGGCACGCATCCACAGATTCAATTAATAAGCACATCGACCTGGACCCAATATACCGACCACTGCAGCGTATAGCTGCAACTGACAACTGGAAGTGGCAGAGACAAACCACTATAAATGCCAGAGGAAACATCGCAGAAGCACTTCACGGGAGGCTCCCAAGCACTGAGGATGTCACCTAGACAGGGGACGAAACGTTTGCAACACAAATTCCCAGCTCGGCGAACAGAACCACAACAACGAGCACCTGAGGTACAAATCTTCTCCCAAACTTTGAATGTTTGCTGTTTGTCAAAATAAAAGACTAAGAAGAACTTACAGTGAGTGACAAAGATACAACCAAGAAGAGGATTGTACAGAAATCAAACATTGAAAGTCACTTGCAAACTTTTTCGGAACCGTTTGTCTATAAGGAAGTATCTTTATCTCACTTGCTGATACCAAACATAACTAAAAATGATTCATTCCTGAGATTAGCATTGTGCTCCGTAGAGAACAATGTGTTTGATGTCCTTTCAATCTCCAAGCTAATCAGCTAATAAATAACTTTCTAATATGAACAATCTGAGTGATAGAAATATTTCTGAGAGTCAGCCAGTTGCTTCTGCTTACACAAAGCTTTTTAACGTCACTCAGGTCCCTGGCGCTATGAGGCAGCAGTGTCAACCACCAAGCCACTATACCACCCTGTGCAAGCACCAACAGCACCTACACCATCTCTGCCTTTGAAAAGAGCAGCCTCTTTGAATATCAGTTTCTTCTCCGACCTCTGAAGAAGAAGTTGCAGATCCGTCAGGAGAACCACTTACAAGGCTTCCTCCTGTACCCTCTCCCTGCTCAGATAACAACATCTCAGGTGGGTCAGCAGCATAGTCTGGCACACACATCGCTTCACACACTCCATATCTGGTCAAGGAAGAAATGCCCTGGCGCATGCTTGACAATGTGTTTGTCTGGAGTAACACATCCAAGGACCAAATGGTATCCTCTGCCCGCTCTGTACTGCACCAATCCCTAGATCTGAGGAGCCATCTTACCATCCTCATTGGCCCCATTAGAAGAAGGCATTACAAAGTCTCTCCACCATGTCATCAAGACATGGTATTTGACTCTTAACCTCTGTATAGAGTGTTAACGTGAAGTTTGAACACACCGACCGAAAGATCATGAGCAAGGATTCTTTATTACAGTGTCATTACAAACGTAAGAAAAAATTAAAGTTTAACAAGGAAGTATTTACAAATTTTTCACAGAACAAAGTGTTTGGTTTGCTTTGGGTTGAGCAGTCTTTTGTCTATCTGCTCCTTCATCTTATGAAGCCTCTGATCCCCAAAGATACCCCTTTTTTACTCCGAGAAGGTCCATTTGACTGCCGCAGCCGCCCTCCCTCACTGTTGCCACCTATTGCTGGAGGTCTCAGCACAACTGCTCGAGCTTCCCTGCTCCGTCACCTCCCTCACCATCGCCACCTGCTGCTAGAGGTTCCGTAATACAGCGCTGCTGCCCCTCCCTCACTGCACAACATTCCATGGAAGATTGTGGACAGGCTTTAAGGAGTCAGGAGGTGAGTTACACACTGCAGTATTCCTAACCTCTGACCTGCTCTTGTAGCCACTGTGTTTATGTGACAAATGTGAAGTGCTGGTCAATGATAACCCCCATTATATTGGGGGACTAAGTCATTGGAGATGGTCATTGCCGGATATATGTGTGGAGCAAATGTTGCTTGCCACTTGTCAACCCAAGCCTGGAAATTGTCCAGATCTTGTTTCATTTGGACATGGACTGCTTCAGTATCTGAGGAGTCACATATGGTGCTGAACATTGTGCAATCACACGCAAACATCCCCACTTCTGACCTTATGAGGGAGGGAAGCTTATTGATGAAGCAGCTGAAGGCCTGAGGAACTCTTGCAGAGATGTCTTGGAGCTGAGATGACTGACTTCCAAAAACCACAACTGTCTTCCTACGTGCCAGGTATGACTCCAACCAGTTTGGCCCCTGATATCCTTTGATTCCAGACTGGTCCCAGTCTAGGAGTCCCCCTTCAAACATTCATGTTCCCTTCTACCTTGTCCTCCCTGTCAACCTCATCAGCTTTAACCACCCCCAAGTTCCCAACCACCTCTTTTAGTTAACTTTTCATCTCCCCTCTCTACACCCAGACTACAGCTTCGTTAAGCCACACTTGGTTATGCACAGACACATCATTGAGGCCAGGGTGGTGCAGACTGTTGATGGACCCACCCTCCTCTCAGATACCATGCCCTCCCGTGATCTACTGCCTCCCACCACTCTATGTTGCATTGTCCCCTTCGCAATGACTACACCCTTCACATCCCAGCATCCGGTCTCCAATCCCACAACTGAGTTTCCTCCATGGCCCCACAACAGCAGTGAACCCTGATAGCAGCTCTTGATTTTACTGATCAGATCCCCAGGGCTTATTTTGATCATCAGCTCCCATTTTACTCCCCTACCAACCCACTTGGACGACAGTCCTGACTGATGAGTGACTGCTCCCTAACTAAACCCATGGAGCTCCCCAAGTAACGTCTATCTCCTAGGCTGGCTGTAGTGCACCTGCAGATCTGACTGTAACCACTCCCTGGATTGTAAGGATCCAGAACCCTTGGCCCAGATCACCCCAAATGCCTGACCGACCACATCCAAACCCCTGGATTGATACTGGATGATGCCGTTTGACTGTCTGTACCAGTACTCTCTGGTTCCAACTTGAATTGGCTGAGGATGCCTCCTGTTAGACATTGAGACATGGCCATTTAGTTGATATGCCTTCACCATGTTCATCCCATACAGCTGCTGCAAGTTTGAGATTGACATGGGGCTAAGTGCCCTCTAATATCATGTCCATCCCTTTGCCTGATCACTGCAGACAAACATGACAAGCTGCCTGGTTCTGTGTCTGTGCTAAAAGGCAAGACAAAAGCACTATGAGCTTCTAAGATCTAGATGAAGTAGCAATGCACAAAAAGCCAAGGCCAGACTGAGATGCCGTCAACACCCATGTAGAAACAAAGTCGGAGCAAAACAAGTTAAGAGCCCTGAGAGACATTCAGTTCCAATTTGGAGCGGCTGAACAGACTGGGGCTGTTTTCCCTGGAGTGTGGGAGGGTGAGGGGTGACTTTATGGAGGTTTATAAAATCATGAAGGTCATGGATAGGGTGAATAGACAAGATCTTTTCCCTGGGGTGGAGAAGTCCACAACTAGAGGACATAGGTTTAGGGTGAGAGGGGTAAGATTTAAAAGGGAGCTAAGGGGCAATATTTTCAGGCGGAGAATAGTGCGTGTATGGAACAAGTTGTTAGAGGCTGGGACAATTACAATGTTTAAAAGGCATCTGGGTGGGTATCTGAATAGGAAGGGTTTAGAGGGATATGGGCCAAGTGCTGGAAAATGGGACTAGATTAAGTTAGGATATCTTGTCGGCATGGACAAGCTGGACCGAAGGATCTGTTTCCATGCTGTACATCTCTATGACTGTATGACTGTATGAGTTGGTGCCTGGCAGCAGTGTAACAATGAAGGCTGTAAGTATCCTCCAAAGTGCAGTGTTAAAGCAGAGAACCGTATTGTAAATGAGCCAGAGGTGGACCCAATTGATGGCTCTCTGAGGAAATGCTGGCCAAGCTGGTGGCCTGGAGTAGGCATCAGCAACCTTTAGCTGGCAGATGCCCACTCAGACTTTCATGTTGGGAATGGTCACTGTCTAGATCCCTCCACCACTTGGGAATATTGCAATCTGTGTACATGAGGGAGATTAGTAATCATGAGATCAGAGCCTCAATGATGCAAGATGTTGGTGACGCCTCTCCTGGTGTACTGTGTCCAGTTCTGGTTGCCTTCCTAAATTAATTTGGAGAGGGTTCAGAAAAGAAACAGAAGCATGTCGCCGGGCAGGGAGGGTTTGAGGTACAAAAATAAACTGGAGAGGCTGTGAATTTTTTCACTGGAGCGTAGGAGGCTGAGGGCTGACCTTATAGAGGTTTATAAATTCATGAGGAGCATAGGTGAGGTCAGTGGCAACGGTCTTTTCCCTAGGGAGGGAGTGTACAAAACTAAGGAACATACTGTTTTTAGATTAAATTCCCTACAATATGGAAACAGGCCATTTGGCCCAACCCTCCGAACAGTAACCCACCCAGATCCAATCCACTGCCCTATATTTACCCCTGACTAATGCACCTAACACTGTGGGCAATTTAGCATGGCCAATTCACCTGGCCTGCACATCTTTGGACTGTGGGAGGAAACCCATGCAGTCATGGGGAGAATGTGCAAACTCCACACAGACAGTTGCCTGAGGCTGGAATCCCTGGCACTGTAAGGTAGCAGTGCTAACCACTGAGCCACCATGCCACCCCTTTCAAGGTGAGAGGAGAAAGATTTTAAAAGGACATGAGGGGCAACGTTTTTACACAGAGAGTGGTTCGTATGTGGAATGAATTGTCAGAGAAAGTGGTGGATGCAGGTACAGTTACAACATTGAAAAGACATCTGGATAATTCATGGTTTGGAGGGACATGGGCCAAACGCAGGCAGGTGGCACTGGTCTAGTTTGGGTACGTGGTTGGCATGGACTGGTTGCACTGAAGGTTCTGTTTCCTTGCTGTATGACTCTCTGACTGATTCTCCAGTTCAAACATTCAAAAAGGAGGACAGGTGTTTCAGCCCCTTTGGTCAACAGGGCAATCTGATAAACCCTTCGCCCCTCCCTCCCCACCCACTCTCAGAAATGTTGGGCTTTTTCAGGAAGACGGTGTTGTTTGCTTGTGACCTATACAAGAAAATCTCAGGGAAATTCCTCTGATTATCTTGAGGTCAATCAAGGAAGCAAAACCACTTCACACTGTCGGAAAACCAATCATCTGTTCCTGGAACTGTTCTCTTATCTCAAATACTCTTCTGAAAAGTTGTAATAATTTTATACACACTGCACACCCAGATAGCAAAGCCTATCCACAAAACAAGCTGCCTGCAAATTATAAACGAATTAATTCTAACCCTTCAATCCAGACTCCCTTCAAAGTGTTTACCTAACTATCTAATCCTTTCATCATTATTAAGCCTTTTCATTTTGAACTTAATGGCCTGTCGTTACAGTTTATACACTATTTGTTTTGCACATGTTCACTTTGCACTGTGGATTTATCCTTTCCTTTTTATTGTTTTTTAAAATTGGATTGTACTTTTATTATCTTGTTTATAAGGTTTGACTAATACCTTCCTGATCTGATTCTTTTAACTCCACACAATGTTGGAATTCCCCACTCAATGTGCTTGTCCACATCGCATGACATGTTTGTCTATTTCCACGACTTACCTGAGCATTGTGCCATTTTGTAAGATTGTGAAGATTTAAAATGAATATCTCATCTTATGGATCAGCATTAGATTGGACTGTCAACCTAGGTTATGTATTAAAATCAACGCTTGAGTTCACAACTTATTGACTGTAAGGAACAAGACTGGTGGACAGTACATTACAAATACACACATGCTCACGCATACTCTCACAATTGCACACATGCCCTCTTTGACACACACTGACACACTCACCCACGCATACACACACACCCTGTCACATACACATGCACACACACACAATCTCGCACACATACACATTCTTACACTCTCGCACACATACACATTCTCACACATCCTCGTACACATACACACACATACACATTCTCACACACTCTCGCAAGCACACATCAGTTCATGTACAACAGCAAAGTATGGGATCCTGTGACAAATCCTGTTCTTTAGACTGAGCATCAGAACCCCCATGTGAGATTTGCCAAACTTTTATTAAATTGAATGTGTTATGTTATTGATGGTCTTTCAAGTCGCACAATTCTTTTAAATAATTATCTGTATCTGCAACACTCTTTAAATGACTTCCACTATTTGCAATGCAACAAGTTTCTACAAGTACATAATCTTCACTTTATAGGGACCCGCCCACAAGTTTAAACGGTCACTCCCTTCACCTCCGGCACATAGTGGTACGGTGTGCATCACATACAAGGTGCACTGCAGCAGCAACTTATCAAGCACCCTTCAACAGTACCTTCCAAACATGCAGTCTCTACCACTTAGAAGGACAAAAGCTGCAGAATCTTAGGAGCACAGTCACCTGCAAGTTCTCCACTAAGTCATGAAGCATTCCAAAGTGGATCTAAACCATTGTTTCTTCACTATCACTGTGTCAAAATCCTGGAACTCACTTCTTTGCAGCATTGTGGATGTACCTGCACTACATGGCAGTTCTAAAAGTACCTTCTCCAGGGCAGTTAGTGATGGGCAATAAATATCGGTCTTACCAATGACATGGATTCAACTAAAGAATTTTTCTTTATAAATCTTCATTTAGTTGAATTGAGTTGAATTTAATTTATTATCACGTGTACCGAGGCACAGTGAAAATCTCTGTCTTGCGAGCAATACAGGCAGGTCACAGTAAATAATAGGTAAACAGCGGCAAAAACAAAAACACAGGTACAGGCAAATGTTAAGAGTTTGTGAGTCCATTCAGTATTCTAACAGTAGGGTAGAAACTGTTACAAAACCGGCTGGTGCATATGTTCAGGTTTCTGTACCTTCTCCCCAGTGGTAGAGGTTGTAGAAAAACATTGCCAGGGTGGGATGGATCTTTAAGAATGCTGGTGGTCTTTCCTTGACAACGGGCCTGGTAGATGGATTCTACAGATGGGAGGTTGGCCTTTGTGATTGT
>NC_057730.1:15982513-16031427 GCF_004010195.1 Chiloscyllium plagiosum
TACAGGACATTGGTCAGGCCACTTTTGGAATATTGTGTGCGATTCTGGTCTCCTTCCTATCAGAAGGATGTTGTGAAACCGAAAGAGTTCAGAAAAGGTTTACAAGGATATTGCCAAGGTTGGAGGAGTTGAGCTATTGGGAGAGGTTGAATAGGCTGGGGCTGTTTTCCCTGGAGCGTCGGAGGCTGAGGGGTGACCTTATAGAAGTTTAGAAAATCATAAGGGACATGGATAGGATAAATAGACAAAGTCTTTTCCCTGGGATGGGGGAGTCTAGAACTAGAGGGCATAGGTTTAGGGTGAGAGGGGAAAGACATAAAAGGGATATAAGGGGCAACGTTTTCACGCAGAGGGTGGTGCGTGTATGGAATGAGTTGCCAGAGGAAGTGGTGGAGGCTAGTACAATTACAGCATTTAAAAGGCATCTGGATGGGTAAATGAATAGGAAGGGTTTAGAGGGATATGGGCCATGTGCTGACAAATGGGACTAGATTAATTTAGGATATCTGGTCGTCATGGATGAGTTGGACCGAAAAGTCTGTTTCTGTGATGTACATCTCTATGACTGTAAGCAATGAGCTTTTTTTAACTTATTGATAGGTGCCAAACTCTTAACTAGCTGCCTTAATGTGAAGAACAAAAGACCATAAGCTGTAAGGGTGGAATTAAACCATTTGGCCCATCGAGTCTGCTCCGCTAGTTGATGATGGCTGATATGTTTCTCAACCCCGTTCTCCTGCCTTCTCTCTGTAACCCTTGAAAACTGAAAAACATTACAACAAACTTGTTTCTAAATTCTGTTGTGTTTCTTTGCTCTGTTTTTACTCCTTTAACACACCTCCATCATACAGCCGAAGCAGCCTGGAAACAGACCCTTCGGTCCAACTAGTCCATGCCGACCATGTTCCCAACCTAAAGTAGCTCCACCTGCCAGTGCTTGGCCCATATCCGTACACATCTTTCCTGTTCACGCAGTTATCCAAATGTCTTTTAAACTGAGAGACTTTTGCAAGACAGTCAATCTGCTGTTCACCATTGAGAAATTTATATACACAATAATCTGGAACAAAATTATTTAACATTTGATCAAATATGGGTAATAAATGAGAGTTAGCACACATTTGTAAAAGGCAAACTGCCCATGCTGACTTCCATTTATTAAACATTTTCTGAATGCAAATTAATTTTGTCCCGAATTCTTGCATCTGGAAGGTTTCCCATCATTGACAGGTCTGTAACCGCTGGCTTGACCTTTTCTTTAAAAGCAGGAATGTGATATTTGGATAAAAAAAAGACTGCAGATGCTAGAGGTCCGAAACAAGACCTGAAATTGCTGGAGAAGCCCAGCAGGTCTGCCAGCATTGTCGGGAAGAAAGCAGGGTTAACATTCCCAGTCCGGTGTCTCTTCATCAGAACCTTCACCAGCTCTAAATCTAAACAAATGCAAAGGAGCCACCTTCCTACATAAAGCTTTAGAAGAAAATCTGTGTTTGTGTAGCACCTTTTACTACATTAGGATGTCCCAAAGTGCTTTACAGCTCAATTAAGGCATTGTTGGAAACACAGCATACAGTAAGCTCCCAAACGTAGAGATGTGACAATGACTGGATAATCTGTCTTTGTGATGTTGACTGAGGAATAAGTGCAGGGTTGGAGGATTTGAGCTATAGGGAGAGGTTGAATAGGCTAGGGCTGAGTTCCCTGGAATGTCGGAGGCTGAGGGGTGGCCTTGTAGAGGTTTATATAATCATGAGGGGCATGGATAGGGTAAATAGACAAAGTCTTTTCCCTGGGATGGGGGAATCCAGAACTAGAGGGCATAGGTTTAGGGTGAGAAGGGAAAGATATAAAAGAGACCAAAGGGGCAACTTTTTCACACAGAGGGTGGTACGTGTATGGAATGAGTTGCCAGAGGAAGTGGTGGAGGCTGGTACAATTACAACATTTAAGAGGCATTTGGATGCGTGTATGACTAGGAAGGGTTTAGAGGGACATGGGCTAAATGCTGACAAGTGAGACTACATTAGGCTAGGATATCTGGTCGGCATGGACGAATTGGACAGAAGAGTCTGTTTCCATGCTGTACATCTCTATGACTCTATTGAGCAGAACACTAAGAATAATTTTCTTGCTCTTCTTCAAAATGAGCTTTCAACCTTTTATTTCTTTCCCCGGTGTGGACGTTGCTGTTTAGGGTGGCATTAATTGTTTGACTCTAATTGTCATTGAGAAGTTGGGGGGCTATGGGCTACAATAGAATGTCAGCCTACATTTAGTGCTCAGGTTTCTGGAATGAGACCCGAACAGATGGGGTCTTCTGTTTCTGGTGCAAGAGTGCTTCTTTGCATCGAAGCTGAGACAGCATACACTTGCTTAGAAATAGTCCATTGGAAGTCTCGTATCTGGTCAGAATACAACAAGGCAGTAACTTACTGTAACCACCAGACTATCATCAATTCATTAAAAGGTATGCATCCAGTAAGTAGAGATGGAAACAACTTTGGGTCTGTTCTTGGGCCCAAAGTTCAGACGTGTGTATCCCCGAGGTAGCCCATGCATGACCCGAAACTGGATACCTGACTAATGTGACAGCTCAGGCACTTTAACAGAATGAATATGAGGTCTTTACCTTCAGCAGTGGTTGCCTGAAGGGATTACTCAATTGTGGGGAAGAGCGATTGTAAATAATGCAGAGACAAGTGGTCATTCCGTTCCCCTTGCTATCACAGGAATGAGGTTTACATTTTTTTGAATGAAGATGTTTTGAGTCGTTGAAGGTTCCTGAGCAGTCTCAGGCTCTTGGTATAAATGGAAGGTGGAAAGTGCATTCAGCCCCTAAATTACACAGAGTCATAGAGCACAGAAACACATCCTTTGGTCCAACCAGTTCATGCTGGACATAATCCCAAATTAAACTAGTCCTACCTACCTGTGCTTTGCCCTTTTCATTCCAAACCTTTCCTATTCATGTACTTATCCAAATGTTTTTTGAATGTTGTAACTGAACTCTCATCCACCACTTCCTCTGGCAGTTCATTAGACACACAAACTACCCTCTGTTTAAAAAGGTTGCCCCTCATGTTGTTTATAAATCTTTCTCCTCTTCCCTTAAAAATATGAACTCCCCCAACCGAGGGAAAAGATCTTTGCTATCCACCTTAACTATGCCCCTCATGATTTTATAAACTTCTATAAGGTCCCCCCTCAGCCTCCCATGCTCCAGTGAAAAAGGTCCGAGACTATCCAGCCAGTTTTCACAACTCAAACCCTCCATTCTCAGCAACATCCTGGTAAATCTTTCCTGAACCTTCTTCAATTTAGTAATATCCTTCCTGCAGCAGGGCAACCTGAAGTGGATACAGTACTCCAGAAGATGCTTTACCATCATCCTGTACAACCTCACCATGACAACCCAACTCCTATATATCTGAGGAGCAGGAGAATCAACATTTGAGCATAAGCTCTTCATCAGGAATGATTGAAACATTGATTCTCCTGCTCCTCAGAAGCTGCTTGACCGGCTGTGCTTTTCCAGCACCACACTCTTCGACTCTGATCTCCAACATCTGCAGTTCTCACTTTCTCATAGCCCAACTCCTAAACTCAAAGATCTGAACAGTGAAGGTAAGCGTACTAAACACCTTAACCATCCTGTCTATATGTAACGCAAATTTCAAAGAATGATGTACTCCTAGGCCTCTTCGTCCTACAAAACAACCCAAGACCATACTT
The DNA here is from genome assembly GCF_004010195.1 of Chiloscyllium plagiosum. Lineage (NCBI taxonomy): Eukaryota > Metazoa > Chordata > Chondrichthyes > Orectolobiformes > Hemiscylliidae > Chiloscyllium > Chiloscyllium plagiosum. The sequence continues at coordinate 15,986,246 of NC_057730.1, forward strand.
TTAATTGTATAAGTCTTGTTTGCTTCACCAAAATGCAATAGCTTGCATTTATCGAATTAAACTCCATGAGCCACTCCTCAGCCCATTGACCGAACTGATCAAGATCTCTTTGTAATCTTAGATAACCTTCTTCACTGTCCACTATACCACCAGTTTTGGTGTCATCCACATTCTTACTAACCATGCCTCCTATATTCTCATCCAAATCATTTATATAAACAAAAGTGGACCCACCACTGATCCCTGCTGAACACCACTGGTCACAAGCCTCCAGTCTGAAAAACAACCCTTCCCACCATCCTCTGTCTTCTAGTGTCAAGCCAATTTTGTATCCAATTGGCAAGCTCACTCTGAATCCCATGTCATCTAACTTGACTAATTAGCCTATCATGCAGAACCTTGAGAAGGCTTTACTAAAATCCAAGGAAACAACATCTACCACTCTGCTCTCTTCAACCTTTTTGGTTACTTCCTTAAACAACTCTATCAAGTTTGTGAGACATGATTTCCCTTGCACAAAACCACTCTGACTATCTCTAATCAATCTTTGTCTCTCCAAATGCTTTAACTCCTCTTTCTGAATCACCTCCAACAACTTCCCCAACACTTCCCAGGTTTCTCCTCACAGGCTTTCTTAAAAAAAGGCACAACATTAACCATTCTCAAGTCCTTTGGCACTTCACCTGTGATTATAGATGATAGATGACATATGATATCTCTGCTAGGAGGCCCGGCATCTTCTTCCCTAGTTTCCCACAATATCCTGGGATACACTTGATCAGGTTCCGGAGATTTACCCATCTTAATGTTTTCTAAGACCTCCCCTGTAATGTGAACTGTTTTCAAAACATGAATATTTATCATCCTGAGTTCTCTGGCCTCCATTTCTCTCTCCACAGTAAAAACTGACATGAAATATTCATTTAGTATCTCTCCTATCTCCTGAGGTTCACCATAGTCAAGGGTATTCACCTTAACTATACCCCTCATGATTTTATAAACCTCTATAAGGTCACCCCTCAGTCTCCCATGCTCAAGTGAGAAAACCACATTTCAGAACTCAAACCCTCCATTCCCAGCAACATCCTGATAAACTTTTTCTGAACCCTCTTCAATTTAATAATATCCTTAAGGGGTTGATCTTCAAGGGGCCTTAATCTCTTTTTAGTTGCTCTTTTGATTTTGATATGCTTGTAGGATCTCTTTGAATTATCCTTAACTTTATTTGCCAAGCCTATCTCATATACCTTCTTTGCCATCCTGATTTCCAGTCTAAGAATGCTCCTACGCTATTTATACTCCATGATTCCATTTGATCCCAGTTGTCGTTATCTAATATATGATTCTTTTTTATTCTTAATTAGAACATGCATAACCTACTAGAACATGTAAGGGGCCTAATGCTTGTTTTATGGAGGGCACCAGGGTAAATTGGTAGGCACGAGGAAAATTCCCTGAATTGACATATTCAGGTCAGAAGTCTTTCAGGCACAGCTCAGGTACCAGACGCCAACCTTGACGTCATCCCTTGCTGTATCCATTTCACACCGATCATGGCCCTGAATGAGGTGTGCTTTATCAATCAATGTTTATTATCTTTTCCGTTAAACACAGCAGCCGACCTTTTGGTGTGTTGGTACCTCAGTTTGTGTCCTTTTTAAGATGAACACAAAGAGTTTTTCTTTTCCCTCCTTCAGAGGACTGTTAGTGTGTGAAATTCTCTTCCCCAGAACGCTGGGTTATTGAATGTACTCATGCCTGAATTAGATGGATTTTTGATTGATGAGGGAGGAGCTCAGGGAGAGGGAGAGAAGACAGAAACTGGAGTTGATTTCACAACTAGATCCTCCATGACTGGTGGAGCATGCTCAGATGGCTGAATGACCTATTCCCGCAAGGTCTAATGTTCCCATGAAGGATTAATCAAGATACAGAAACGGGTTGGAATAGACATTTCTATCTTATGAGTTCATAAGTTTATATCTCCTGAGGTATGACAATGTGCTGCACATAAGATAAGAGTCCATGGTGATCGGGCAAAGTACTGGTATGGATAGAGGATTGGCTGACTGGCAGAAGGCAGGGTTCTTTCTCAGAATGGTAGTCGGTGACTAGTGGAGTTCTGGAGGGGTCCATGCTGGGGCCAGACTATTCACGTTATACATTAATGATCTAAATGAAGCAACTGAGGGCATTGTTGCTAAGTTTTCAGATGCCACAAATATAGATGAAGGGACAGGTAGTGTTGATGAAGTGGGGAGGTTGCAAAAGGATAGGCTGAGAGAGTGGAATACAATGTGAGGAATTCTGAGGTTATGATAGGAACAATAGAGGCGTAGACTATTTTCTAACTGGGAAAGGCTTCAGTAATATGAAGCACAAATGGACTTGGGAGTCCTTGATCAGGATTCTCTTAAGGTTAACATGCAGGTTCAGTTGGCAGTTAGGAAGGAAAATGCAATGTTAGCATTCATTTCCAGAGGGCTAGAAAAGGACAGCAGAGATCTACTGCTGAGGCTGTTTTAGGGCCTAATCAGATTGCATTTGGAATATTGTGGAGAAAGTGAGGACTACAGATGCTGGAGATCAGAGTCAAAAGTGTGGCACTGGAAAAGCACAGCCGGTCAGGCAGCATCCGAGGAGCAGGAGAATCGACGTTTCAGGCATAAGTTCACATTCCTGATGGAGATCTTCTGCTCGAAACGTTGACTGTCCTGCTCCTCAGGTGCTGCCTGACCAGCTGTACTTTTCCAGCACTACACGTTTTGATTTGGAATATTGTCAGCAATCTTATACAGCCAAGATTGGCATCAGTGGTTTGAGATCCTGAGAACCCGAAGCCTGACTGGAAATGTTAACTCCATGGTCGCTGCCAGACTTGCTGAGATTTTCCAGCAATTTCTGTTTGTGTTTCAGATTTACAGCATCCGCAATTCTTTGTTTAATATAACCCTGAGAACCTTCCTTCTCTCACCTCACATATTTTTAAATGAATATGTTCCCATTATTTTTCCTGTCAGCAGTTTACATAAAGAAAATGATTCTTTATCAGAAGCAAAACAAAGCCGAGAACGAATATTCTGGAAGGGAGCCTGCTTTAGATGTAACTGGATTATTGCCAATGATGACATTTTTTCTTTGTTTATCAGCCTACCTGTCATGGCAGGTTAATAGACAGCCTTTTGACATTATTGCCGTGATTTATATTGAAACTAAATTCTCAGAGTTCTTACCCTGTGTGTTTTAGATTAGATTAGATTCCCTACGGTGTGGAAACAGGCCCTTCGGCCCAACCAGTCCATACTGATCCTCCAAAGAGTAACCCACCCAGACCCATTTCCCTCTGACTAATGACCCTAACACTATGGGCAATTTAGCATGGCCAATTCACCTGACCCACACATCTTTGGACTGTGAGAGGAAACCCACACAGACACGGGGACAATGTGCAAACTCCACACAGACAGTCACCCGAGGCTGGAATCGAACCTAGGACCCTGATGCTGTGAGGCAGCAGTGCTAACCACTGAGCCACTGTGCCTAATGTCATGTCTAATGTCACGACTGGTCCCCCCAGAGAGAACGCACATCCATGGGTTTGTTTTGTTTCAGAATCCTTACAGTGTGGAAACAGGCCCTTTGGCCCAACAAGTCCACACCGGCCCCTCTGAAGAGTAACCCACCCAGACCTATACCCCTACCCTATTATCCTACATTTACCCCTGACTAACACACCTAACTACACGTCCCTGAACATTGTAGGCAATTTAGCATGGCTAATTCACCCTAATTTGCACATCTTTGGATTGTGGGAAGAAACCAGAGCACCTGGAGGAAACCCACGCAGACATGTGGAGAATGTGCACACTCCACACAGATAATCGCCCGAGGCACGAATTGAACCTGGGTCCCCTGGCGCTGTGAGGCAGCGGTGTTCACCACTGAGCCATCGTGCCACCCCACCCCCCCACCCCCGCCAAATCCCTCCCCTGATGTTTGAGGTTGTCACATAGGTGTGTGCAATGTAAGATTATTGGCCACATTAATAAGAATGATCTTTTCTGTTATTTTGTTTATTAGCTACCTGCTAGCTATTGTTTAGTCAATAGCTGCTTTTAGTTTGTTTGTTACAGTGGTGTTCTAGCTTAAAATCTTTTGATTTGCATTGCTGGGTCAACATTAATGGATTTGCACTGATATGTTTGCATTGATGTGTTTGCATTGATTTAGTCTGTGTTGTTGGGTCTGTGTTAATGGGGCTGCATTGATAGGTCTGCAAAGGCACTTCTGCAAAGGTGGGACTGTAAAAGTGGGTCCGGATTGATAGACCTGTATTTTGATTTGTTCTGCATTAGTGGGTTTGCATTGATGGGCCTGCACTGATTTTGTTTGCATTAGTAGGTCTGTAGCAATGACAAGAAAGCATTCTGGTATTGTATTAAAAATAATAAAGACGCTGCACCTCACATTATTTGATCAATGGGAGGCAGTTGCTGCGCCAGATCTTTAAAGTATAACAAGAACCCTTGCTCATTTCGTTAAACACAACTGAACACACCCCATGTGTTTTGCTACCCTTTGTGAAGAAATGGGTTCATAGCACATCTCCCTGCTCCTGCATCCTGAATGCGACATAATTAACTCAAGGCAGAATGATTGGCTGGAATGTAACTGATAAACAATCCAAACTTGCCAAGGAGATGAATGATGATTTGTGTACCGGCTAAACTGGCTCACCCCACAGATAATATTCAGTGAAATATTTCATGCAGCCCATACAAGTTTGTCATTGGCTATTCTGGTATCTTGTTAAAAACGCTATTGATTGGCACCACAACCACGAGTGACACCTCCCTCCTCGATTACCTGAAGGACACAGGCGGGGAGTATTTCATTCGGTTATTCGGTAATTGAAGCCGTATAACATAGTTAGCCATGCATTGGGACCTTGCGACCTTGTTTGGATCATCCAAAATTTGGTAAATTGAAGCTGGATAATCGAGGTTCCTCTGTACCGTCTACAAGATGCACTGCAGAAATTTACCCTGGCTCCTTCGACATCATCTTCCACACCCATGACCACTACTAACGGAAAGGACAAGGGCAGTGCTCCCCTATTCTTCTCTCGTCGTAGCCCTGTTTAGAGCTTTGCACATTGTCAAAAAGACTCTGTGAGAGTAGAGGTGGAGCACTGTGGGAGTGGGTGGAAGGGGAGGGGGAGCTCTGTGAGAGTGGGGAGCAGATGGAGCTTGTGATAGTGGGGAGAAGGGTGAGCTCTGTGAGAGTGGGGGGGGGGGGGGGGAGGGGGAGGAAAAGCACACACCCCGTCTTGGACAAATGTCTAAGGACTATGCCCAAGTTCTCTCAGTGCTCTTTATTGGTCTTCCCTGTTATTAGCATGTCATCTTGATGAAATGTTCCCCATCATCTGATGGAAAATGGCACAGGCTGATGATATCCCAAATGGCAGTCTTGTATATTGGTACCAACCCTTATGGGTATTAATTGTAGCATACTCCTGGGGATCCCCATGTGACTACAATTACAGGTACACATGGCTCACGTCCAGCTTTCTGTGTAAATCCTCTCTGTGAGGGATTGCGTATTTATCCAGCTGCACAAAGCAGTTTACTATTTGTTTAAAGTCCCTACAATGGGAAACCGACCCATTAGACTTCACAGCCAGTATGACTGATGCTGCCCATTCTGGAAGCTGGGCTGGTTTGATGATTCCTTCCCTTTCCAGCCTCCTGACTTCTGATTCTATTTTTGCCCAAAAGGCAAATGGCACTGGGTGGGCCTTGCAGAATCATGGAACATGCAAGATGTCCTTGGCTCCTTTGATAGTCCCTAGACCTTCCTGAACACTGTCCAGGTATTTAATTAGGACTTCAGTCAGGCAGCCATTTCTAATCTCAAAACTTTGAATTTGGTGAATTTTCTCAACCAATCTCGCCCCGTCAGGCTTGGGCCCAAGCCTTTTATTACAATCAGTGGGAACTGATCCCGAACCGAAGCTGTACCCTTCATCTGTAAAGGTTCTCCAGTATAGGCTCTCAGTCTCGCCGAGGTCTTGCACAAACTGAAGGGTTGGAGTCCAAGGCAGATTTTGTTAAAAACTGGTTGTGCTGTCGCTGATACAGTCACAATGATAACAACCTCCATTAGAACCAGGTGACCATTTAACTAGAAGTTTATTTTGATTGGTTCTGATTTGGATGTTGCTAAACAACTTAGTTGTTCCAACTAGATATAGGTGGGCTTCCCAGAGTGTGCACTTTCCTGGATGAGTTCTCATACTCAGTTGGGGCCTAGGGGTTCTCTTTTACTCACACTGCAGCAACAACAATGGCTTGCCAGCCCGGATCCTGAAGAAAATTTTAATCATTTAGGCAAGGCTTGCTTTGTTTTGGAATTTTACTGTGGGCTGACCTAGAGTCCTTCTGTTCAGGATATGTCCTGAGTGAGACTAAGCAATTGTCTTCACTCAAGTGGTGCCTCACAAGTCATGACTACAATGCAGAACGCAGCAGTTTGAAGCATTATAACTGGCTTTGTCATTGGAAATGCGATAAGTGGAGCATCTTTGTTGCAGGGTGTTCTGATGGAAGTAGACACCCTTGCAAGTCTGACTGAGCTTGTGGGGCACCACTTGAGTGAAGACAATTGCTTAGTCTCACTCAGGACATATCCTGAACAGAAGGACTCTAGGTCAGCCCACAGTAAAATTCCAAAACAAAGCAAGCCTTGGCTAAATGATTAAAATTTTCTTCAGGATTCGGGCCGGCAAGCCATTGTTGTAGGAAAGCTTTTGAGGGATATGGGCCAGGAGCAGGTAGGTGGAGCTATAGTTTAGTTTGGGATTATATTCGGGATGAACTGGTTGGACTGGAAGGTCTGTTTCCGTGCATATGAGTCTATGACTCTGTACTTAAGGAGACTGCTTTTTAAATTTGTTTGTAATGGACGTGGGAATGTAACTCAACCTGTGCGCTGTCTAATGAACCTTGTAAACCCTCCAAGCTATAGACAGTGAAATGCCAAATGTGAATAAGGAGAAGCAGAGATTGGTTCATGAGCAGGATGAGGAACTGCACTATAGTTCAATCTTCAATTGCCATGGATAAGCAGTTTGTAATTTTCATCATACCTTCAAGGTATTGCCGAAGCGCAAGGGGTCAGACACAAGGGCGGCACGGTGGCACAGTGGTTAGCACTGCTGCCTCACAGCGCCAGAGACCCGGGTTCAATTCCCGTGTCAGGCAACTGACTGTGCGGAGTTTGCACATTCTCCTCGTGTCTGCGTGGGTTTCCTCCGGGTGCTCCGGTTTCCTTCCACAGTCCAAAGATGTGCAGGGTCAGGTGAATTGGCCATGCTAAATTGCCCGTAGTGTTAGGTAAGGGGTAGATGTGTATGGGTGGGTGACGCTTCGGCGGGGCGGTGTGGACTTGTTGGGCCGAAGGGCCTGTTTCCACACTGTAAGTAATCTAATCTACATTGCTGCGCAGTTCGTAATGCCATGTGACATTACAAGAGAGATAGTTGAAAAACAAAAGAACAAAGAACTGAGAAAAAATTTATTACATCATGGATTGTTTTTGTGTCAGTAAGGTTTGCGGTTTGTTTTTTGGCTGTGCACAATTACTTAGCTGTATAATTTGTTAATTTGACTCCACTATCATGTCTTATCTCAACAATGTTCAGAATGTGCAAAATGAGAAAATAGCAGATGATGTCTTGTGTTGCAAATAAAGGATGACAACATCAAGGACTAGTGGCATTTTTGAATTGAGGGATGGTTATCGCACAGTGGATATTGCCTTTTCAGATTGCATGAAGGGGTTTGTATTGCTGGATCAGCTTTTCTGGGCTTGCATTGTGTCTGTATTGATGAGTCTGCATTACTGGGTCTGCATCAATAGATCTGCATTGATGTGTTTGCATTGATTTGGTCTGTGTTGATGGGTCTGTGTTAATGGGGCTGCATTGATAGGTCTGCAAAGGCACTTCTGCAAAAGTGGGACTGGAAAAGTGGGTCTGAATTGATGGACCTGTATTGATTTGGTCTGCATTAGTGCATCTGCATTAGTAGATCTGCAATAGTGGGTTTACATTGATGGGTCTGCATTAGTAGATTTGTAGCAATGACAAGAAAGCATTCTGGGATTGTATTAAAAATAACAAAGACGCTGCACCTCACGTCATTTGAATAATGGGAGGCAGTTGCTGTGCCAGATCTTTAAAGTGGAGCAAGAACCCTTGCTCATTTCGTTAAACACAACTGAACACACCCCGTGTGCTTTGCTACCCTTTGTGAAGAAATAGGTTCATAGCACAGCCCTCTGCTCCTGCATCCTGAATGTGACACAGTTAACTCAAGGCAGAATGATTGGCTGGAATTTAACTGATAAACAATGCAATCTTGCCAAGGAAATGAATTTGTGTAATCAGCTAAACTGGCTCACCCCACAGATAATATTCAGTGAAATATTGCAAATAAGGAGCTATCTGCTGTCCCAAAGCTGTTAGTGTAGTGATTGCCTCTGCTAGCCGTATATAACACAAAAGAGGTCAGAGAGTCATAGAGAAATACAGCACAGAAACAGACCCTTTGGTCCAACTCGTCCATGTTGACCAGATATCTGGATTCTGTTTACTTGAAGGTTTCTGATGGGTTTATTTACAGCTAAACTAGTGCAGGTAGTACAGCGTGATCTAATGACACAGTCCCTAGTCCAGGCTGCTCCAGTGGCTGTGGCCCCTGGTCAAGTGATGACATTCAAGTTATCTGCATGATTGGCTTCTTAAAAGAATGTCTCTCTCAAAGCAATAATATAAGGGAATTCAAAATATAGTCCTCACAGCTACAAGTGAAAACACAAAAATATCAGATTAGAACCAAATTAGTTCTACAGAGATAGGGATTGTACAATTTGAGTTTAGAAATCTAGTGTCCACATATCATCTTGGTACTTTAACAACTCTTCCACATCTTATTATGTTTGAATCTTCTGGAAGTGTGGATTTTTCCTTTGGTTCTTCTTGGTCTGCAGGCATGTTATCAATGTGTCAATCGTTGTCCTAGTTTTCCATCTCACCTTTGTGGTCGAGATGTTCACTTTTTTTTTATTGCTGTGCGCAGTTAGCATGTTGTGCTTTTCCCTTTGCTGGTTTCATCAATGCCTGACCTCGGGGTTCAGGTACATAATTCTTTGAAAGTTGGGACACAGGTAGACTGGATGGTTAGCACGCTTGCCTAATTGCTCAGATCTTTGAGTATAAGAGTTGGGCTCAAGACTGTGGTGCTGGAAAAGCACAGCAGGTCAGGCAGCATCCAAAGAGCAGGAGAATCAACATTTCAGACATAAGCTCTTCATCAGTCCTCAGTTTCTCCTATAAAGAGGTAAGATGTCATGTTGAGGTTGCACAGGATATTGCTGAGGCCTCTTCTGGAGCACGGTGTCCAGTTCTGATCTCCCTGTTATAGGAAGGATATTATTAAGCTGGAGAAAGTTCAGAAAAGATTTATCAGCATGTTGCTGGGAATGGAGGGTTTGAGTTATAAAAATAACTGGGATTTTTCTCAATAGAACACAGCAGATTGAGGGGGGTGACCTTATTGAGGTTTATAAAATCATGAGGGGCATACATAAGGTGAATAGCAAAATGGGGAAGTTCAAAACTAGAGGGCATATTTTTGAGGTGAGAGGAGAGAGATTTAAAAAGGGCATGAGGGACACCTTTGGTTTTGCACCTCGTGGTTTGTGTGTGGAATGAACTTCCAGTGGAAGTGGTGGATGCAGGTACATTTGCATTGTTTAATAGACATTTGGATAATTACAGGAATAGGAACAGTTTGGAGGGATATGGGCTAAACGCAGGCAATGGGACTAGTTTAGTCTGGGAACATGGTCGGCATGGACTAGATGGACGGAGAGGTCTGTGTCAGTGCTGTATTACTCTATGAGTCCTCCATTGGGCGGTGTGACTTTGTAAGGCCTAGGCATTCTGCATGCTTTAGAAACCTCTGCAGATCGCTATGTTCCATTTAGGAGATACGTAACTCTTAATGTTTTAGTCCTGAATGCCATTGAGGTAATTCTATACTTCACTGTCAATCATGCAGAGACTTTAATCCCTTGTTTGTCTAAGAGTGTATTCTGTTTCTCAGAGAATTCAGATGGGTAGTGGCTTATCAGTCAATGCTGTCTTAATTGACTTCTGATCACAATCTCTGTTGGCAGTGATAATCCTGAGATATAGCTGAGATATATGTTAATAGGAAGATTTTGGTTTGTTGCTCTACACTTCAGGATGAGTGGGTGAACAGTGTGATCGAACTGCTCAGTGAGATGTTACATCTGGTGGTCCACCCCTTCCCCTCACTCAATCTTTCAGTCAATTTCATGAAGAATTGCCCATATACTGAGGCTTATCATCAGAAATGATTTCCTCAGATGCTTGGGACAGGCTAAAAATGATTCTTAACCTGTCTGCCATGGACCCTCTCGACCTAAAAACAGAAATTGCTGGAAAAGCTCAGTAGCTCTGGCAGTATCTGTGGAGAGAGATCAGAGTTAACCAGAGAAATCAGAGTGACCCTCTTGAAGTGTTCTGTCAGACAAATTGAAATTTGGAGAAAACATCGGTGTCCGAGATAAAATCATCTCCATTCACGACACATAAAGAGTGCCCTCACCTCAAATCAGGGAATGCATTGTGGAAAACTCCGACTGGAAGTGGGAAGGCTTCAGGTGAAGTACAGATTTCAATAGGAATCAATGTTAAAGCCAGAGTCAGATTCTGGAGAGCAATCTTTGCCTGGGTAAACTAATCTCAAAGTTGAAGTTTTGTACCGTACATATATACATACATATATACATACTGTGCAATCCTGGCTGAATGAGCTTTTGAAACAATAATAGTCTGAATTCAAAGTGAAGAACACTCACCAGTCTCTCTTAAGCAATCCCTCTGGCTTGTGGATGTCTAGTTTCTGCTGTAGCTGATAAGTCCAAGATGCAATCTGTAGACTCTACCATGTGTGGACAGGTTGTTGCTTGGAAGGTCAGTCCCTCTCTTTCTGTACTGGTGCCTTCACAATTGAATCCTATTCCGTTTCAGTTGATCACTGTGAGATGCTGGAAATGTTAGACATTTTCAGAACATAGAATATAGAAGACTCTTCGGCCCTTAATGTTGCGCAAACTCGTGGAACCTATCTGAAGCCCATACAACCTACACTATTCCATTCTTGTCCATATGCCTATCCAATAACCATTTAAATGCCCTTAAAGTTGGCGAGTCTACTACTGTTGTACACAGGGTGTTCCACGCCCCTACTACTCTCTGAGTAAAGAACCTACCTCTGACATCTGTCCTATATCTATCACGCCTCAATTTAAAGCTATGTCCCCTCGTGCTAGCCATCACCATCCAAGGAAAAATGCTCTCACTGTCCAACCTATCTAACTCTCTGATAATCTTATCCCTCTCAACCTTCTTCTCTCATACAAAATCAGCCTCAAGTCCCTCAGCCTTTCCTCATAAGACCTTCTCTCCATACTAGGCAACATCCTACTAAATCTCCTCTGAATCCTTTCCAAAGCTTCCAAATCCTTCCTTTAATGTGGTGACTAGAACTCCATGCAATACTCCAAGTGTGGCCACACCACAGTTTTGTGCGGCTATAATATGACGCGGAGTGGACTCAATGGGCCAAATGGCCTTACTTCCGCTCCTATGTCTTATGTCTTATGGACCTCTTGGCTCCAAAACTCAATCCCTTTAGCAATAAAAGCTAACACACTTTATGCCTTCTTAACAACCCTATCAACCTGGGTGGCAACTTTCAGGGATCTATGTACATGGACACCGAGATCTCTCTGCTCATCCAGACTATCAAGGATAGTGCCAAAGGATGTTGCAGGTTACACAGGAACATAAGTAAGCTGCAGAGTTGGGCTGAGAGATGCCAAATGGAGTTTAATGCAGAAAAGTGTGAGGTGATTCACTTTGGAAGGAGTAACAGGAATGCGGAGTGCTGAGCTATTGGCTGTCAGGCTTTTCTCATAATTTCTCTCACTCCTCTGAATGCATTGTCACCTCCCTCTGAACCTTCTGTCTACCTCTTTATTCCCAATTGTATTTCCACCCCACCTCTTCTTCTTTATCTGAACTGCTACCTCCTTTGCCACCCAGGGAGCTCTGCAATTGTTTCTTTTAATGGAATATGCCTTAATTGACAGGGTAAAAACAAGGACTGCAGATGCTGGAAACCAGATTCTAGATCAGAGTGGTGCTGGAAAAGCACAGCAGTTCAGGCAGCATCCAAGGAGCAGGAAAATCGACATTTTGGGCAAAAGACCTTCATCAGGGATATGAAGGGCTTTTGCCCGAAATGTCGATTTTCCTGCTCCTCGGATGCTGCCTGAACTGTTGTGCTTTTCCAGCACTACTCTAATCTAGAACCAACACACTTTGATGACAACCCATTCCTCAGTTGTTCCTGCCAACCCTTCATTCCAGTCAATTCTCCTCAGCTCTGCTCTTGCCTCGTTAAAGTTGACTCTTTGCCAATTATTTCTTCTTACTCTAGTTGACTATTGTCATTCTCCACCATCATCTTAAGCTTTATGATACAATCATCACTGTCTCTGAAATGTTCCCCAACAACCCCCTCCTCCCACACTGATCCCCATCTCATCTCCAGGAATCAGATCCGACAGAATCTGTTTAACCTTAGTGGCAGGAAAGCTTTCAGGGATAATTATTCGGGATAGTCAGATCTGACTAAGTTCTACTGCTGACAGAAATTCTCCTGAGCATGAGCTGTGAACATTTGCATCTCATTGCCCCTTACACCACCAGTATCCCCATCTATCTTTGGGTAATTCAAGTCCCATATTATAACTACCCTATGAGGTTGACATCTTTTCGTAACCTTGCTGCAGATATTTTCGTCTACATCCACCCCACTTGGTCGTTCACAGGCCACACCAAGCAATGTGATCCCTTATTGTTTTTTGTCTGAGAATTTATTTTTCCCCAGCACTGCAATGTAACTCCGTAACTAATACTCCCTTTGATGTTTGGTTTGGTGTAACACTCCATTTGGCGTAGATGTACAGATGTGAGGCTTTCTGACAGAGGAGACAACTTGTTAAACAACTGTTTGTTTCCCAGCCTTATCATCGCCAAGTCACATTGTAGGGAACCTCATGTTATGTTTTCTTTCTGCTATGAGGAAGTGTCATGGAGTTGTAGTCATTTATTTTTAAAAGGCATGATCTGAAAGTCTTTCAGCTGGCTGGAACTATTATCCGTTGGATTGAACGATGGCAAACTGCTTAAAAATGTAAGCCACTTTTCAAGGTGGAAATAGAAGAATAAGTGATTCATTCTCTTCACAAAGTGCGAGGGTGTTGTACAGAGACAGATTTCTAGACACTGATCAAAAGCTATTAATATCTTGGAAAGCATTAACAAATGTGGTATTCTGAACAGTGGCTGTCAAAGATGGGCACATCCAAAGAAATATGAAATATGGTTGCTTTAAAATTTGGGTGAAACAGCTTTCACTTGTAGATCTTCTTAGAATCCCTACAGTGTGGAAGTAGGCCATTCAGCCCGTCGAGTCCACACTGACCGTCTTAAGAGCATCCCTCCCAGACGCAGCCTCTTATCCTATCCCTGTCACCCTGCATTTCCCATGGCTAACCCACCCAGCTTGTACATCCCTGGACACTGTGGACAGTTTAGCATGGCCAATCTACCCTAACCTGCATATGTTTGGACTGTGGGAGCAAACCCACGCAGACAGAGAGAGAATGTGCAAAACTCCATACAGTCGCCTGAGGCCGGGATTGAATGGATTGGGGGGTGTGGGTTGTGCCTGGTGTTGTGAGGCTGCAGTGCTAGCCGCAGAACCAACCTGCTGCCCCTTCTTAAGGGTCTTTGAGCTCCCCTCCCCCTGCCACCTTATCTCACCGCCCCCTTTCCCTAGCCCCCACAAGAGTGAAGACTCTTCAGTGAACTACCAGTTTTCTCTCTACCCTCACAGGTTCCTCCTCACTTTCTACTCTCAAATATTGAGAATCTTGGAGCTCCCTACTGGAGTCATGATGAGAAATAGTTTGGGAAGCATCGTCCCAGATGGTAAAGATCACGGAGTTTGGAAATCTTCAAAGCACGCTTGACCTATTCCTTTGATGATTCTGGTGGCAGAGACAGCGAGCGTTTAAAGGGACAGATGGGGTGCCAACAAACTCAAGGAGAGCTGCTTTGGATGACACCATGTCTCCTCAAGTGTTATTGGAGCTGCACTCACCCAGGTCAGTGGGGGAGTGTTCCATCACACTCCTGCCTTGAAGATGGTGGACAGGTTTTGAGGGAGTCAGGAGGTGAGTTCCTCACTGTATTTCTGCCTGTGACATTTATCTTTCAGCCATGGTATGTTTGGCATTGATATGTTCAGCTCCAGCCTTTGGGAAATGGGTCGTGTTATTGATGGTAAGGATATGCTGATAAACGTTTTGTTATTGATGGTAAGGATATGCCGACAAATGTTTTGTTACTGAAGGTAAGGATATGCTGATAAATGTTTTGTTATTGATGGTAAGGATATGCCGACAAATGTTTTGTTATTGAAGGTAAGGATATGCTGATAAATGTTTTGGCTTTTGGGGACAGTGCCCACAAATTCTACTAGGACCTTGCTGAGTGGTTTGTCGGCATGGCACTGGTGGGGGGTAGGGATTGTGGTTGGAGGTGTATTGCAAGCATGGGTTTTCCCCACCAACTGTCAGTTGGGACAACTTCTGCAAAATCTCATTACGTCCTCGTGAAGGAATGGCCAGTAAAATTTCTTTCAGATGTTTGTATACATTTTGCATTTTCTAACCTACCCCAGCCATTGCTTATCAGCGTCAATAACTCCCCAGGGCACCTTACCCATTTGTAGGTCTGGGAGGAAGCATTTACTTCCTTCACAGCACCTCATTTTCAGTCACACTCAGGGCATTGTCTGTGCCTCAGCTTCATTCTGGCCACTTGGGGGCAGCATGGTGGCTCAGTGGTTAGCACTGCTGCCTCAAGCGCCAGGTTCCCGGTTCGATTCCAGCCTTAGGTGACTCTGGGAGGCTCAGACAGTAGGGTCATCACTCAGCAATGCTGTCTGATTGTCCCATGACAGATCACATCTGCCTATTAACCCCCATTTAACAGCCAATCGGGGAAAATGTCAAGTAAGTTTCCCTGCAGCAATTCTGTCTCCCTGGCCTATGGGGTGGGGTGGAATGCCATCATCTTTGATCCCACCGTCATTGTTGAGGAGTTGGTCAATCCTGTCCACCAAGACATGGGCACGACTCCCATTGTCACTGTTTCTGACTCCTTCAATAACCTTTACTAATACCTTGGTACTGACTGCACTTTCTGGTGGATAGGTCATGCCTTTGCTCAGCGGTAGTGATTGATTGACCCTCACTATCATTGTGGGCATACTTGCTCTGCTGTGGGGAAATGTGACCCTTTCAATATTCAAAGTTTTGTTAAACCCACCCTGCAGGGCGTATAGGGACTTGCAGCTGCAGTAGGGGCCAAAGCATGGTGTGCTATGCTCTCCACCTGACTCCCAATCTTTCTGTGACTCCACGACTCCCACAGGTTTTCCCGTAAGTTCCAACGATCAGTATGAGGTGGTCTTGCTTTGACTCACTTCAAGCACATAGGCTCTCTGGCCTCATTCTTGTTTTCCCCACCACTCCTTCTGGCCTGTGGTGGGCCCGAAGCATTCCATCCACCGACTTCATCTACACTTCCCGTTGCCTCGGGAAGGCAGCCAACATCATCAAAGACCCCTCCCACTTTGGTTATAATCTCTTCCAATCTCTTCCATCAGGCAGAAGATACAAAAGCTTAAGTGCACGTACCAACAGATTCAAGAACAGCTTCTTCCCCGCTTTTGTTAGATCTCTGAATGGACCTCTCAAATTTCAAATCTAATGTTGATCTCACTCTCTATGCACCTTCGCTGCAGCCCTAACATTGTATATGTCGCTGTTCTATCACCCTATGTTCTATGTATGGCTTGATGAGCCTGTACTGCATGCAAAACAGAACTTTTCACTGTACCCAGGTACATGTGACAATAACAAATCAAATCAAATCAAATCAAATCAGCTGTCCCTTCTCAGTTTCCAATCATTCCCCCACCTTCTGAGAAGTTTTTGTATGTGGGACCTCAATGTTAACTGCTGACACCCACTGGTTAAAATGAGCTGCTTTTCACTGCACAAGCCCCTGCAGCACTTAGTGAGGCTGGTCCCTGAGATTACGAAATTTCTGCCTTTAGATTTCCAGGCACTAACTGGGAGCACCTCCATTGCTTGCTTATAACTAGTTGCACTTTCTTCAGCGAAGCCAGAGTCAAATTCATGAAATGTTCCTGTGAACCTCCTCAGCAGTGGCAGGGCCCATTGTTGGTCAGGGTCTTTTAATTGCTGTGCTCACAGTTTGAAAGAGACAAAGCAGGCATTCATCATTTGCTCATGCAATTGGGGAATTAACAAGCAAATCTGAGTTATGCGGCTCTTAACTCTGAGTCAGAGTCAGATCATCTGTCCGAAATAACTTCAATGCACACACAACAGAAACCCATTGTAATTTTTAATCAGCCTTTGAAGGACCAATTTACCTCCCCCACTTCAATCCTTTCCTCAGTTTGTGGAAATATCCTGGATGAGCCTCCAGTATTTCTTATGACCTGGTGGCTCTCCTCTGTTCAACCATCTTGGATAGCCACAACAGCAGTTACAGTGGCTCAGTGGTTAACAGTGCCACTTCAAAGTGCCAGGGGCCTGGGTTCACTTCAAGCCTAGGGCAACTGTTTGCACATTCTCTCCATGTCTGTGTGGGTTTCCTCCCACAATCCAAAGATGTGCAGGATAGGTGAATTGGCCATGCTAAATTGCACCTAACCTACACATTCAGGAATGTGTAGGTTAGGTGCATTAGTCAGGGGTAAATATAGTGATAATGGGGAATGGATCTGGGTGGGTTACTCTTAGAGGGTTGGTATGAACTTGTTGGACTGAAGGGCCTGTTTCCACACTGTAGGGATTCTACAAAGTTGCATTTTGTCTTGTGAAAGACAGCATCTATCTCAAATAACAGTGTAGTTAACGATACTTTAATTAATGTAATAATGTAATTAATGTGCCAATCAATAAAAAATTCTTCAAACAAAGAAATGGAAGATTTATTTACTGTCAGATCCAAGGAAATCATAGATTCATAGGATTCCCGCAATGTGGAAGCAGGCCATTTGGCCCATTGAGTCCACACTGACCCGCTGAAGAGTATCCCACCCAGACCCAGAACTGAAAAAAAGATGGCAACAAGCAGACGGCCATCGTGCAGTCCCACGTACAGGTACAAAGTCAGCGGGGATTAGTGTCCAACACAAAGGAATTTTTTTTAAAAAAACTTCTACAATCTTTGTTTGTCTTATCCTGAGGCCAATGTTAATTAGCTGATTTCTTGCATGCGATTATTAATAGTGACCATTGCAGTCGGGAAAATTCTCAGTTTCACGATGAATTTTCTCTGCTGCTGTTTGTCTTCGTGGGAACTTGGGACCAACTACATTAGGCAGAGAAAGTGGCAACAGCAGCTTCCTTCCGATTATCAGTCTGAAAGCACTCAGAACCTCTCGAAACATAATGGTCCTCGTGTGTCTATCTGTGACCGCCATTATGACAAAATCCAGTAATTTGCATTTCATCGTGGACAATTAGCGATGAGGTTGCCTTTGGTGACATTCACTACCACCTTTGCTCATTCCAGCTTCTGTGAAACTGTATCAACTTTCTTCAGGAAATCTTAATATTAATTGACTTCATCCTTCTGGTGAGCGACTATAGACATTTCCTGACAACTGATATTAACCTGAAGAGCCTGCAGTCTCTTGGTTGCTCCTTTCTTCCCTTTCAGGATGCAGAACCATATTGTCAAGTTCCAATTTACCAACTCAGGCACGTTGTGACTAATGCACCTGCAATATCCTCACCTGTTGATATTGTTTGGCTCGAAGGTATGAATCAAGGAATCTGAGGAGACTCTAAAATTAGAATTCCTACAACATGGAATAGGAGGATAGAGCAGATGAATGCATGGCTGAGGAGCTGGTGTATGGGAGAAGGATTCACATTTTTGGATCATTGGAATCTCTTTTGGGGTAGAAGTGACCTGTACAAGAAGGATAAAAAAAAACCTTATGAGGGGCATGGATAGGGTAGATAGGCAAAGTCTTTTCCCTGGCTTATGAGGGGCATGGATAGGGTAGATAGGCAAAGTCTTTTCCCTGGGATTGGGGAGTCCGGAACTAGAGGGCATAGGTTTAGAGTGAGAGGGGAAAGATATAAAAGAGACTAAGGGGGCAACTTATGCAGGCAGAGGGTGGTACGTGTATGGAATGAGCTGCCAGAGGAAGTGGTGGAGGCTGGTACAATTGCAACATTTAAGAGGCATTTGGATGAGTATATGAATAGGAAGGGTTTGGAGGGATATGGGCCAGGTGCTGGCAGGTGGGACTAGATTGGGTTGGGATATCTGGTCGGCATGGACGTGTTGGACCAAAGGGTCTGTTTCCATGCTGTACATCTCTATGACTCTATGGAAACAGGCCCTTCAGCCCAGCAAGCACACACCAACCCTCCGAAGAGTAACCCACCCAGATTCATTCCCCCATTACTCTACATTTCCCCCTGACTAATACTCCTAACCTACACATCCCTGAATACTATGAGCAATTTAGCCTGTCCAATTCACCTAACTGCATATCTTTGCACTGTGGGAGGAAACCAGAGCAAACCCACACAGATACTGAGAGAACGTGCAAACTCCACACAGACAGTTGCCCAAAGCCAGAATCAAACCTGGGTCCCTGGTGCTGTGAGGCAGCAGTACTAACCACTGAGCCACCATGCCGCCCTAGCCATTCTTTCCAGCTCTGACCTTGAGGTTTGCTCCCTTGTAAGAAATCCCACCCATGTTTTGGGGGTGGTGCAGTGCCTCACAGCGCCAGGGACGCAGGTTCGATTCCAGCCTTGGGCAATGGTCTGTGTGGAGTTTGCACATTCTCCCCGTGTCTGCGTGGGTTTCCTCCGGGTGCTCCAGTTTCCTCCCACAGTCCAAAGATGTGCAGGTCAGGTGAATTGACCATGCTAAATTGTTCATAATATTCAGGAATGTGTAGGTGAGGTGCATTAGTCAGGAGGAAGTGTACGATAATGGAGTGGCAGAGAGGGTCTGAGTGAATTGCTCTTAGGAGGGTCGGTGTGGACTTGTTGGGCTGAATGGCCTGTATCCATACTGCTAGGAATCGATGATGTCCTTGGTTATGGGGTTCAGCTCAGCCAATCCCAGTCTTTTACATTCTGTCCCACACCATGGCAGGAATCATTATTCTCGCGATGGGGTTTCTACTGGCAGGCCTGAATGCCAAGGTGAGTGACCAGGCCCCTGTTGTTTGTGGGCCCAGCCCTGCATTTTGTGGGGACTAGGCAGCTATTTGGGGTTAGCATTGGAGCTGCCATTCCTATGAAGGCTGCCTGCAAAATCCCCCCACCCCCTCCTCCAACCCAACTGGCCACAGGTTATCTGGAAGAAGTGGCTTGCGGTTCGACAACGCCTATTGGTCATCGCTGGACTGTGCTTGGAAGCTGGGAGCCCCCTGGAAAGGAATACTGTGCCAGCGTGGGTTCCAGGGCCACTGGGTGGAGCCCCGGTGATGGTAGCAGTGCTGGTGAGAGCAGGCATGGGGTATTCACTAAAGCTGGGGACACGGTCTCCCACCTCACCCACCTCCCGCCCTGCCACCCCCCCAACACCACCAGCATAGGCCCTAGAAGATCAGTGGATACAATAAAGACACTGTTGTTGCTTCTCATGATTGGCATTGGGGTGTCCCTTTCCACGTGGAGTGCAGCCATCCAAATTGTCACCACGACCTTCTTAAGGGGAACTGGGGATGGGAGACAATTCTGACCAAGTCAGCAACAGTCTCATCTCGCGAAAGGATAATTCTTATAAAAATTCCCAGTCTCCCAGTATTTTCTGCTGCAGCCAATGACTCCGGCTTCTCACGCATTCCTTTGCCCCAGCTCTGTCGTTGGGTCACATGTCCGCACAGTGTGCGGCTCCATCTCTGAGCTACCCCATTGCCTCACTGCTCCTGAAAACCTTCCCATCGAGACCCACCAACTGCATGAGCCCACCGCAAGAGAGCATTCCTGAGGTGCTGAGCTTTCAGCATCCCCTCCAGCTTTGTTATTGCCAGGTCTCACCACCACTTTCCATCTGGTACCTGCCAGCAGAAGGCATTGCTGAGTGGGTTGGGAAATCGACAGGGCATCTTTGCTGCCTGTTGCACATTACCATAGGATGAGAATGGCAGGTCCTTTGAGGTAGTGGGGGAGTCTCCATTGTAGCCGCCATTGTCAAACAGTGCTTCAAGTGGATGCATTAGGAATGGGACTGGGTGGCTCAGTAGTTAGCACTGCTGCCTTGCAGCACAGGCACCCAGGTTCGATTCTAGCTGTATGGAGTTTGCACATTCTCCTCGTGTCTGTATGGGTTTCCTCTGGGTGCTCTGGTTTCCTCCTACAATCCAAAGATGTGCAGGTTAGTTGAACTAGCCATGCTATAGTGTTCAGGGATGTTTAGACTAGGTGGGTTAGTCAGGGGGGCATGGGTCTGAGTGGGATGCTCTTCTGAGGGTTGGTGTGGATTTGTTAGGCTGAAGGACCTGTTTCCACACTGTAGAGATTCTATGAATATCTAGGCCATTTGGGCCCTCAAACCTGCTCCACCACTTGATAAGATTATGGCTGATCTGATAGGGCCCTTAAATCTGCACCCCAATAATCTTTTACCCAAGAATCGGTATGCCTCTGTTTTATAAAATGACCATCCAGGATCATATCAAATGGTGGAGCAGGCTGGATTGGCCTTCTCTTGATGCTAGTTTCTCTGACACTCCCCTCCACTGCTCCTTAGGGAAGGGGATTCAAATGACTCAAGACCTTCTGGGCGATAATGTTCCTCCTCAATGCTGTCTAGAATAGTTTTGAACAGTGAGACCCTAAGTATGGTCTCAGGAGAAATACCCTATTAGTACCCACCCTACTAAGTCCTCAAAGATCTGACATGTTTCAATGCGATCAGTTCTTATTTTTCTCATGATTAACTCCTTTCCATCTCTAAGCTAAAAGTCACACAACACCAGGTTATAGTACAATAGGTTTATTTGGAAGTACAAGCTTTCGAAGCGCTGCTCCTTCGTCAGGTAGCTATTTCCCACCCTGATGCTATCAGGATTCTCACTTGGTTACAAAGCAGAATGTCGTCACCTCTTTAACCAGGAATAGAGTTAATCTCCTGATTTGTAAACCCTTTGCCAGTGCTTTTGATCATACATTTTCACCCCGCCCTGCAATAAAGCCTCTTCCGATACTTCTATGAGTTAAAGGTACAATGCCAAAGGAGTAATGTCTGCTCTCCTTCCTGCTTAGGTTTACGTACAATTTACAGGAAGAGCATCATAAGGTTTGTGATTACTTCCTTGTAACAATGATTAATCTTGAAACCCCATGTCATCTGTTCAGATGATATAATTCCATCCTGAGGCAGTATTTGGATGCCAGTTTTGTTGTACACCGCATTCTCTCACCATCAGTGAACAACTTCCAACTATTCTCACCATCTGCATAGAGAATACTTTGTTAAAAATCTTCAGAAGCTCAGATTGATTGGCAGCTTCCTTCTCATTATCAACACAGTGGGGGGTAGTGGTGGAGGGAGATCTGGGTGGGTGGGGGGGCACAGGTGTCTCTTTGGCGCACGGGGTATACAAGATGCTGCATTTTGCAGTGAGAGGGGAGCAGAGGGCGGAGATTTTTAGGGAAGGTGATAGTCTAATGGTATCATCACTGAACGTTAATCCAGAGACACAGGTAATGTTCCTGGGACCTGGGTCCGAATCCTGCCATGGTGGATAGTGGAATTTGAATTCAATAAAAATAATTAAGTGTCTAATGATGTCTGTGAGTCCGTTGTTGATTGATGGAAAAACCCCTCTGGTTCACTAATGTCCTTCAGCTGGCATCCTTACCTGGCTTGGCCTACATGTGACTCCAGACCCACAGC
This sequence comes from Chiloscyllium plagiosum, assembly GCF_004010195.1. Classification (NCBI taxonomy): domain Eukaryota; kingdom Metazoa; phylum Chordata; class Chondrichthyes; order Orectolobiformes; family Hemiscylliidae; genus Chiloscyllium; species Chiloscyllium plagiosum. The sequence continues at coordinate 16,008,456 of NC_057730.1, forward strand.
AATGTGGTTGACTCTTAACCACCCTCTGGGCAGTTAGGGATGGGCATTAAATGCTGCCTAACCAGCGATACCTTCATTCCATGAGTGACTAATGAACGAAAAGGTGAATTGGTAGTGGAGAGGGTGCCCACCAGTCGCCAAAGAGGAAGCTACCGCAACCCAGAGAGGTTAGTCAGTAGGCAGGGTTCAAGAATGAGGGACTCGCTCACTCACCAGAGCTATCTAATGTCATTCACAAAGGTGACCCTGGTGAATATTGGAAGTGCACTATCAGCATTGAATTCCAAAGATATTGGCAATCCTGTTGAAGAGCAGTTGAGTTGGAGGTGATGTTGGTTTCTGCTTATTAGTGACATGCGATGCAGCTTGATCCAGGCTCAGTCAAACATTGGTCCCCAACTAAGAACTTCAGAGTGGGAAAGCACCTGGTCCTGATGGTCTCCCAGGTGAGTTTTATAAGGAGTTTATAGGGATTCTGTCAGGGCTGATGTTGGAGATGTACAATCACTCCTATATACATGCATCTTTGAGAGAAGCTAATATTTTCTTAATTCTTAAGAAGAGGAAGGTTCCTGAAGGGGAAGGTTGTGTCTCATACAGGCCCATCTTTCTATTAAATTCAGATTTCAAGATTCTGTCCAAGATCCTGGCGCTGAGATTGGAAAAGGTGTTGCCCCATATTATTAAAGAGGGCCAGACAGGTTTTATAAGGGGTTGTAACTCCTCTAATAATATTAGAAGGTTGCTGAATGTGGTCAAAGTTTGTCAGCAATAATCGATTCAGAGGTTGGTGATTTCCTTAGATGCAGAGAAAGCATTTGACCGGGTGAAATGGCTGTATCTTTTTTATGTCTTAGAACAGTTTGGGTTGGGTGGGGTCTTTGCTAGGTGGGTGGAGGTTTTATATCACCACCCTCTGGCCGCGGTCATCACCAATAGGATGAAGTCTAGTAATTTTAGGATTGGTAGGGGTAGTCAGCAAGGCTGCCCCCTCTCACCGTTGTTGTTTACGTTGGTGATAGAGCCGCTGGGAGAGGTTATTCGTCAGAACATCCACATAACCGCTCTGGAAGTGAGATCGAGGGCACACAAGATTACACTGTATGCAGATGATGTCCTTCTGTTTTTATCAAACCCAATGACATCCGTACCCCATTTGATACAATATATCAATTCATTTGGGGCCATTTCAGAATATGAGATCAACTTTGCAAAATCAGAGGCTCTGCCTTTGGGGAACCTTAAGGACGTACCAGAAGTTGAAGGTGGTCCTAAGTTCCCTTTTAAGTGGTCACAGGCAGGGTTCCAATACCTAGGCATTTTTATTACCCCCAAGTTTGATCTGTTATTGCGGACTAACTTTGCTCACTTGCTCGACAATATTAGGCGAGATCTCCAGAGATGGGAGGCTCTTCCAATTTCATGGCTGGGCCGAATATCTCTCATTAAGATGAATGTTCTTCCTCGTTTGCTTTATCCCATGCGTATGCTCCCTATAATGTTTCCCAGGTCAATGCTGCGGAAGCTTATGGGGTGGTTTGGTTCCTTTGTCTGACATCGTGGGTGGCCCCTCATCAAACTTACTAAATTGCAGTTGCCTCAAGGAGGGGGAGGAGTTGATTTCCCAGACATCAGGAGGTATCAGTTGAGTTCCCTGCTGTCCTTTGTCTGCGATTGGATAGGTAATGATCCGAACTCAATATGGCTGGATAGTGAGGCCTCCCAGGCAAAGCGCCCTCTTATTAACCTGTTGTTCATGGATAAGATGAGGACAATTATGAACCACTGCCCGAATCCCATTGTCAAGGCATGGAGGGGGATGCGTCAGTGAGGGTTGTTTATCTAAGACTTCGCCACTTACACCTATAGTTGGCATGCCAGGGTTCCGACCAGGGATGATGGACTCAGGGTTCAAACTATGGGCAGCGAAAGGATTTTCTAGTTTGGGAGACTTGTTTGAGGGGGAGGTTATGATGTCTTTTGAGCAACTGAGCCACAAATACGGGTTGCCCAGCAGAGATCTTTTCCATATTTTTCAGGTTAGGGATTTCATCCAGAAGAAGACTACGCTTCTCACTAAGCCCTATACAGAGAGGTTGTTGCTACGCTCTACAATCACCTTTTTGGTTAGTGCCCTCTATCGCCTGCTGGGTGGCAGGGCCTGGCAGGATATTAACTGGTTATGTGAGGCCTGGGAGCAAGAGCTAGGAATGGAGATCTCTTTTGAAACATGGGAGAACCTGTGGGAGAATGCTCAAAAGATCTCAATCTGTAATAGGACATGCGCTACACAGTTAAAAGTTCTGCACAGGGCTCATCTGGCACCAGACCGTCTGGCGAAGTTTAAAAAAGGGGCATCTTCAGTGTACTCTTACCCATTGCTTCTGGACATGCCACAGGCTCAGTGTTTACTAGAGCGCTGTGGCAGGAGAGATAGGGAGGGTATTGAGGACTGAAGTCAAGGTAGACTCGATATCTCTCCTCTTAGGTCTACTGAATTTATTATCTTTAGACGGGCATGGGAAGAAACTATTTAATATTCTTGCATACTGTGCACGGAAGAATATTCTGATGAACTGGGTGTCTGAGAACCCACCGGGCTTGCTGGGATGACAGAAATTATTTATGGAGCACATTCCCGTGGACTTTTTTACAAACATGGTGCACCATTTTTATAAGACATGGCAGCCCTACTAGAGTTAATTGAATATAGATTTGTCAGTTATCTTAACAAGGGTGTTTGTTTAACCAGGATGGTTAGGTTTGTCAAGCCCTGGGCCCTGGAGGTGGGTCTCCTGAGTTAATACAGGTATATATACAATACTCATGTTCCTTTGTTTGGGAGCTTTGCACCGAGTATAGCTGTTCTGTATTCTGTATATTTTTTGGGTTTTTTTTGCTTTTTTTTAATCTATTAGTTATTTACTTATTTACTGGTGTTGCTTTGCACAGTGTTAGGGTTTGTTTTGTATTATAGGGTAGGCTAGTAGTTAGTAGACAGTAGTTGTATTGTAATTTGTGTTTTTTAAATTATACTGATTTTTGTTATTGATTGTATTTTTCAATAATTTTACATGTTTGTAAAGTTAAAAAAGATTGCTAATAAATATATTTACAAAGAAAAACATTGGTCCCTTGAGCCATGCATTGCCTTAAAACATCCCGCTAGGAGAATGAATACATTTCAAATCTGTGGGGAAAAAAGGAATGGCCTTTTGAGCTGTGTGGAAGGACCATTCACTGCTAGCAGTCAATGTTATTACACACAAATTCCAGAGCAGCATTCTGAGATCAGACAAGGACAGGTAAAACTGGTGACCAGTTACATTTCCTTTGTCACCTTTTATACGCACTCACCCACCTTGTCTGGTAAGCTACCGGCTGTAACAATGTAAGGTGCAGTATGTTGTGTGGACTCACCGGCTCACACTCTGGGTTCACAAAGTTCATTGTAGAGGAGGACAGCTGCCTTCTGGTCTAAGAAGAGTCTTGGTCGAGTGAGTAAACTGAAATTTCTTGCAGATGTGCAGCTATTTCCAGGATATTCGACTGGGCTGTACATGACTGCAAAGACTTCTGGGATAACCTAGGCTTAGGTCTGTCCACCACCAAGTGGTGCTTATTTCACTCAATCAAATACTAACCCATTTCAATCCATGTACAATGTACTGCTCTTGCCTTTCATTGAATTGCTGTGTGATTAATTCCTAACTGTGGTCAAAAGAACTGTTAACCCAGCATTGGCCAGTGTCTGTCAGTGATTCCCTAACTGCAAGTATACTTTGCAAATCAGGTTCTCTGTTTTGTGTGGCCCATATGACTGTACCATTGACACCAGTCCTGCCTCCGTCATTAGCCTTCCCCTACAACATTACTTTGTCTTGTTGCAGACATGTTTGTGAGGGATGGACTGGACATGAAGGCACTTATTTACCATGGGGCAGCATGGTAGCTTATCGGTTAGCATTGCTGCCTCACAGCACCAGGGACCTGGGTTTGGTTCCAGCCTTGGGTGACTGTATGGAGTTTGCAGATTCTCCCCATGTCTGTGTGAGCTTCCTCTCACAGTCCAAAGATATGCAGGCTTGGTGGATTGGCCATGATAAATTGCCCATCGTGTGCAGACTAGGTGGATTAGTGATAGGAAATGTGGGGTTATGCGGATAGAGTGAGTCTAGGTGGCATGCTCTTTGGAGGATTGGTGCAGACTTGGTGGGCCAAATGGCCTCTATCTGCACCATAAGGCTTCTAAGAAGTGACCTCTGTATTAATGGAGAGGTTGCTCTCGTCACTATATCCTCCCAAACTTCTGTTGCCCTCAGTTTTGGCTTCTTCCTGGATATCACCATCAGCCTGGATAGAGCCTCTCCATACACTGATGAGAAAAGGGGAAATGGTCATTTCAGATCTTCCATAGTCACAGGAATACCAGACCAGTCCTGTGCCAATTTAGACCTTTGTCATAAAGGGTCATCATTGGTTTAGAACTATTAATAATGCAACAAGAAATATACCAACAATTCAACCAGAGATCCATGATTGAACCCTGTGTCTGTAACAAAATGAATAAATGCTTATACCAATCTGTCAGAGTGAAGTGTTCTTTTTTTGAAAGGTTTCCTTCTGTATGAGCTGGAATATGAAAGACAGCGAGGCATTTACCTGCTGTGTGAAACTGCACATGGACATCTGGAAGACAGATGGATGGTATAACAAAAGCTGTCCTATATAGATTATTCCACCATACTTGCCTTGAATGGCTTTTGGCGAGGACAATGCCTTGTGTATCCCAACATTGACGGGGTAGGAATGAGAGTCTGGCATATATGGGGTTTCGAGCCTGCACTGTACAATTGGGGGAACGATTGGTGAAGAGCTGCCGTCAATGATAATGCTAAGGTTGGAGGTCTGGTGACACTTGCATCATTTCTGTTGGGTTTAGATGCTCACCAAGGTTCTGACGTGTCCACATGACGTTGGGTTTAACCTGCACCTCTTAGTTGCCTGATGGGTGGCTTGAAGTGAGGAATGACGGGGTGGTGAGTGTAGTATCTTTGCAGTAGTGAGGGTTTCACAACAATATTACCTGATTAGGATGCTGAGGCCTGAAGGCCTCACTTTGTGGCAGAATACAACCCAGCTACCTGAAAAGCTCATAGGTCAGTTATTACCAGAAGATATTCAATTTTAGCTCATCAGCTGGAGATGGACTTTGGACCATTTTAATAAGACAGCTAAAACAAGGACCAACTAAAACTAAAAATGTCTGCCACAATTTACATCAATCTGTGTTCCTTAATGCCCTCCATTGGGATAGAGGCATTAAGTCTATGAAAACTCCTCTAGGAAACTGCTCTCCTCTTTGATTAGTATTTTTGCATGTTTGGTTTTGCATGTTTGGTTTTGTATGTTTGGTTTTGTGCATTTGCGTGTCAGTTGAGGAATCCAGGTTTTATGTTTTATACCTGAGTGGGTTTTAGCTCAATAAAACTAACCCTTTACCTGCTTAGAGCAAGGCGAACCTGTCTAGCTAGTTCTTTCTGATTCACACTTCAACAGGTGAGTACATGTTAAATTGGCAAAAACATCCTTTCCAAAATTTCAGAACTCTGCTGCAATCAAATGAGGGATGGGAGACAGAGGTACATTTTACCCTTTAAATAAAAGCAAAATACTGCAGATGCTGGAACTCTGAAATGAAAAACAGAGATTGCTGGAGAGCGATTAGCAATGGGTAGTTTTGGCACTGGGAGCCAAGCTGACAGTGTTTTCAACTCTGGCTCAGGGTCCCATCCCAGGTGAATGAGCATTTTGATCCCCGCTCTGTAATGGAAGATGCCATAAGGATTTATGCCATTTGTATCTTTGATGGTGTTACAGTGCGATACCCATACACAGAGACTGAAACTTAGAATTCTGAGTCAGAATTAAAGTAGAAAATCCTTCATATAGCAGCTCTTGAAAGTGAATCAGCAGAAAAAACAAGATATTTGAATGATGTAAATGGACTTGTTCGCTAACCTGCAAGTATTAATTGTCAACCTTTTATGTCCAACACCGACCATAACTTTCTAATTAGGGTGACTTGATATCATTAATTTTAAGCGATGGTATGATGAACTTTCAATAAAGCACTGGCAGGAAACGGAATTCGAAATATTTAAAGAAAACTTATGCATTTAAAGTGGATGTTGTCCCAGTTTTAATGAAGCTCTTCAGGTCTTTGATAACCACTGACTATAGAAGACCACAAGCAAACCAATGGGGAGAATTCCCTATCCGTGGAGATCCCAGGCAGGTAATTAGTCACCCCAATTGTGCACCGCCTGGATCCAGAGCTAGGCTTAGGAGCAGTCAGCCAAAAAATCCTCAATGTGAAGGTTTGGGCTACTAATTCTGCCAGAATGAAGGGTGCTGAACATTGTACAAACATCAGTGAGCATCCGCACTTCTGATCTTATAGTGGGAGGTCATTGATGAATTAGCAGAAAATGTTTGGGCCAGGGATATTACTGTGAGGAATTCTTGCAGTGCTGTCCTGGATCTGAGGTACCTGACCTCCAACGACCACGACCATTTTCCTTAGCGCTAGGTGTGACTCTAACCCATGGAGAATTCCCTCCCTGATTCCCATCGACTTCAATTTTGCTTAGAGTCCTTGATACCACACTTGGTCAAAAGCTTCCTTAATGTCAAGCGCAGTCACTCTCACCTCTCCTCTGGAATTAAACTCTGTTGTACATATTTGAACCAAGGCTGGAACGAGGTCAGGAGTTGCATGGCCCTGGCGGAACCCAAACTGGGCGTCACTGAGCAGGTGCTGCTTGATAGCACCGTTGATGACACCTTCCATCACTTTACTGATGATCGAGAGTAGACTGATAGATCAGTGATTGGCCAGGGTTGAATTTCGCCTGCTTTTTCTTGACAGAAAACACCCGGATAACTTCCTACAATGTTGGGAAAATACCAGATTTATATCTGCATTTTAACATCTTGGCTAGGAGCGTGGCTAGAGTTGGAACACAGATCTTCAGGATAATATCAGGGTGCATCACTGTTACAGCGCCCAGGGAACTCAGCAGTTTCTTGCTGAAGCCAATCACGTTGGTTGACAACTGGAGACTTCTGGAGAAGATTGAAGCATGCTGTCTTCCTCATTGGGGGAAGAGCAAGGGGTGTGGGACTGAAGTGCAACTAGAAATGGAAGACCAGTTCTTTCCAGTGGGGGCTGCACTCTCCCACATATTTAGGCGCGTGCAATCACGGAGGCCACATGACTTGCAGACAGCCAACACTCAAAATACATCCTGCATTTATTCATCCCTAGATCCCTAAAAGAACAGGGCTGAAGCCCCATGTGGAGGCATAGGGGTGCTAATGGCCTAGTGGTGTTATTACTGGTCTGTCAATCCAGAGACTGAGGTAATGTTCTAGGTTTGAGTCCTGCCTCAGCTAATGGTTAAATTTGAATTCAATAAAAATCTGGAATTAAGAGTCTAATGGTGCCTGAGAATCTGTTGTTGGGAAAAGCCCATCTGATTCACTAATGTCTTTTAGGGAAGGAAACTGCCATCCTTACCTGGTCTGGCCTACATTGACTACAAACCCATAGCAATGTGGTTTAGTCTTAACTGTCCTCTGCACAAGGTGATAAATCAGACACTATCTTTGTGGTGTCCTTCTACTTTGCAGAGCTGCTTTGTTTTTTTTTGTATATGCGTAGACACTGGAGTCTTAGTGAGGATGCCAATAAATAGCTGCAGAGTCTTCCACTAAACCAAATATTTTCAAAACTTTTACTAAGCTTAGACAGACAGTTACTTCACCACAAGCAACATTATGTATCCAGGAAAACAAAGACACTGCATATCAAAAGAAAGTTGTGCATTTATTTTCTGACTTTCTCACCCTTAAAATGTTCTCTTAGTGAAGCATGATACTTTTGACGTGTTTAGAATTCTTGTAATAATTATATAGGAAGACAAATGGGATTTTGGGTAACTAACTGAAAGGATTAAATATCAAAACGTCAAACATAGGAGCAGGAGAAGTCCATTTGGCCCCTCGAGCCTGCTACACCATTCATTATGATCATGGCTGTTCACCAAGCTCACTACTCTATTCCTGCACTCCCACATGTTCTTTGATCTCTTTAGCTACAAGAGCTTTATCCACCTTCTTGAAAACACCATAATGTTTTGGCCCCAACCACATTTTACAGTCATGAATTCTACAAGGTTTCCATTGTCTGGGTGAGGAAATTTCTCCTCATCTCAGTCTTAAAAGATTTATTCCTTCTCCTTAAACTCAGGCCCATTTGTGACACAGCACTCAATGTGGAACTGTATTTGATAATTAGTTGGCTGATTCCCTGTCTAGAGAAATAGAAGAAATAAATGGATAGGGAAGTTAAATACTGTCGATGCTGAAGATGTGCAATAAAAGCAGAAATTGCTGGAGAAAATCTGGCAGCATCTGTGGACAGAGAGGGAAACATTGAGTCCAATATTTGGATATATTAATTTCTCTGCTTCCCTAAGAAGCTATAACCTGTCTCCCTCCAAATCTACTGCACAATTCTGAAGAAGGGTGTTGTGAAACTTGAAAGACTTCGGAAAAGATTTACAAGGATGTTTCCAGGGTTGGAGAATTTGAGCTCTAGGGAGAGGTTGAATAGGCTGGGGTTGTTTTTCCCGGAGCGTATGGGGCTGAGGGGCAACCTTATAAAGGTTTATAAAATCATGAGAGGCATTGGATAGGGTAAATAGACAAGGTTTTTTTTCCTGGTGTGAGGAAGTCCAGAACTAGAGGTTTAGAGTGAGAGGGGAAAGATATAAAAGGGACCTAAAGGGCAACGTTTTCACACAGAGGGTGGTGTGTGTATGGAATGAGCTGCCAGAGGAAATGGGGAGGTTGGTACAATTACAACAATTTAAAGGCATTTGGATGGGTATGTGAATAAGAAGGGTTTAGAGGGATATGAGCCAAGTGCTGGCAAATGGGACTAGATTAATTTAGGATATCTTGTCGGCATGGGTGACATGGACCGAAGAGTCATTTTCTGTGCTGTGCATCTCTACGACTCCATGACTATTGTATTGTACTCAAAACTTTAACTCTGTTCCTCTCTCCACAGAAACTGCCAGACTCACTGAGTTTATCTGGGCTTTTGAGAAAGAAGTGTATATGTTGCTTCACCTTTCCTCATATTACAATCATAAGGTTCTTCATTGACACTTTGAGGTGACATGCAGTTGCAACCATCGGTAAATGAAGCTTTACTCTGCAGTGCTGACATTTGTTTAAGTCGATCTGCGGGAGAGTGTGGCATATTTACAAGTAGTTGTTGCAATATGTTATAAAATGCCTGTTAGTTGTCATCAATAAAAATGCATGATAGTACATGCACATCAATTGGCACATGCTCTGAAACCTTCTTCTGAGATTACGCAACTCAAAACACACTGGAGTAAAAATGTTGTAAGTGACATATTCAGTTGTCATCTGACTCAGTTACCTTATTTTAGTTGGTCTTACTCAACCCTTTCTATTTTAGTGCTTGGTGTGATACTGCCTTTGGAAAACCAGTTTTAATGAGTGCAGAGATGTAATAACATTTTTTAACAGAAATGTCTTTATTTATGTGTTGACTGAGTTGGGCAGGATTTTTCAGCATTTAGTTTTTGAATATAGGTCCCCAAAGCTTCTCTATGTTTTCCTGTGCCTTATTCATACTTAGCCAAGTTCAGTACAGATTTCTTAGGCATGCTATTCCCTGTGTTTGTGAGAATATATACCATACAGACAGCCAACCTGGAATGTCAGCATAGGGCTTAATGAACAGGCATATGGGTCTCTGAGGAAGAATGTGATTTAACTGTGATCTCCCGAGTGAGAGAGATATTTGCCATGCCTCACTGGGACAGTATGGTGGAAATCAATTCCTGCTATTCTAGGAATTAGGACAAAAGTTAAAGATTTTATCAAAGTACGCAGAAGTCCCCAATTTATATTTCCTTTTAGACTAAGCTTAACAGAACACACCTTTTCATACTTAACAAGAATTAGTATATCAATAGATTTTAACTATAGGTAAGCATCCATAAACTGTCGATGTATAACTCTATTCACTAAATCCTAACTCCCTAACAGAGTTTCATAAGGGAGTTATAAATTTAACGAGTAGACATAAACATTGGTGTTAGGGATGGAGAGAAAACACTTAGAAAGCAGTTTAATGAGCCCTATCCGTAGGGTTGATTGAGATGATCTTTTTATGTGCCAGAACCTGCTGTCCTTCAATTTACGCATTCCTTTCACTTCTTCGCAAAACATACCTGATACATTATTAACTGCAAATGCCTCTTAGTTACGGGGCAAAAGGCAATTATCTAGGTTTTAAGTGTTTTTGTAACTTCAAAGAAAGACATACCTCCCTTTCTGGATGTCCAAAGGATTCTGCCAGTATCGTCAGTCCCACAAACTGCTCAGGAATGAATTATCAGGCTGAGGACCCTTGTCATCCACAACTGGTCACAACTCCACAAACCAATTGGGTGTCAGTAGGTAGAGTGACAAATTGGTAGGGGATAGGGTTGTGTTGAGGGGCTGAATGGAGGAGAGTTAGCTCCAGCAGCTGTGAAACCTGGGGGGGTCATTTGCTATGCAGGGACAAGGAGGGACAGGCATGTCTGCTGTTGGAGGAAGAAGAGGGGGATGGAGGAAACCTGGTCCCAGGGGCCTTGAGGGTGTAGGAGTCAGGTGGAGTCGTAATTGGATGAAGTCAGTTACTCAAGTGTCAGACTGCATTTAATAGTCTATATTTTCCCGTACACCTATTTACTTAATTTCACCAATATTCTCTAATTCTCTCACCTAAATGGATAGTTTCGGAAGGTTCCAGGTGTAGGGGAATTACCCAATGGGATCTTTAATTTCCCATGCATATCTTATGGAGTCTGCTATGATGGAGATTCCAGGATCCCGTAGAAACACAGAAAACAGGAGCAGGAGTATGCTCTTTCAGCTTGCTCCACCTTCTACTCATGAGTCACAGGGTAATAAGCAGATTTTATATAGGATCTCTACTTTGGAAACAGCCCCCTTGGCCCAGCAAGTCCACACCAACTCTCTGAAGAGTATCCCACCCAAACCCATGCCCCATTATTCTACATTTATCTCTGACTAATGCACCTAACCTACACACCCCTGAATATTGTGGACAATTTAGCATGGCCAATTCACCGAATGTGCACATCCTTGGAATGTGGGAGGTAACCAGAGCACCCCAGAGGGGACCCACGGAGACACAGGGAGAGCGTGCAAACTCCACACAGTCAGTTGCCTGAGGCTGGAATCGAACCCAGGTCCCTAGCGCTATGAGGCAGCAATGGTAACCATTGAGCTAACGTGCCACCCAAATATTGTTGATATTGTTTTTTCTGGAGATGAACTCCACAAACAAAATAATGTTGCTCGAAATGTGAAGATTTAAAATGCTCTATGTGACCTTATCCCTCAACGTCAATAACTATATCTGAAAATGTTAATATCTACACAGTGTTACTGAGGGAGGTACACTCTGCAGTGGGCTGGTACAGAAACAGCATTGTGAGAAAGGGGTAAGTAATATGGTGTAGGAGAGACCGAGGGCTAGATGGAAAAGAAAAGAATAAAAAGCAGAGTTTATATTGGAGGATCAGGGGATTACTGCTCGAGGCTTCTGTATTTCCACCTTTAAACTACATACGTGCAAATTCCATGCTGTCAATTTCACTGTCGCAATGACAATTCAGCAGTTCCTCGAAGAAATTGCAAAAGTGCACTCATGAGGCACAACCTTGTAGGTGCCGAATCAGTCTCAAGAATGGAAGGTGATGAAATTACAGGATCCATCTCCTACATGTCTGATTCACAGCAAGTAATCTGCTCATATCTAGCTTCCAGATTCCTGGAGTAGTGCTCCCTCGCTTCAGACACATAGCTATTATCACAAATGTCAGGTTTTTGCCATGGGCACAGTGGGATTTAAATCAATTTCCAGGCTGCATTACTTTACAGATCAAATGTTATGCTTCATGCCCTGAAACATGAAGAAACTAGTTTCCTGAGCTTGGACCGTCTGACAGCCTGCCAGTGATGATTCCAGTGTAGTTGGGAATTACGCATGGGGAGTTAGTCAGAATCAGGGGTAATATAATGGGGAGGAGGCACACCAATCAAATATACAAAGGAAGGCGCAACATCCCAAAATTACCTGGGGAACACAGCGTCTATTGAGAGGGAGGTACTCAAGGAAATCATATCAGGGAAGTGGGTTTTGGAGAAATTGATGGGGATTAAGGCTGTTAACTCTCCAGAGCCCAATAATCTACATCATGGAGTACTTAAGGATAATCATAATCATGGTTGATCATCCAGGTCATTGCCCTGTACTTACTTTCATCTCATACCCTTTGATCCCTCTAGCCCCAGAACTATATCTACCTCTTCTTGAAATCATTTATAATTTTGGCCTGAACTGCTTTCTGTGACAGAGAATTCCACAGGCTCAGCACTTTGCGTGAAGACATTTCTCCTTATCTCAGTCCCAAATGATCTATCCCACTTCCTTAGACTGTGACCCTGGTCCTGGACTCCCAGTCACTGAGAACATCCTTCCTCTGTTTGCCCTGTCTGGTCCTGTTAGAATTTTGTAGGTTTCTATGAGATCCTCTTCTGAACTCCAGCACACACAGCCCTAACCAATCCAATCTCCCTTTGTGCGTCAGGAATCAGTCTGGTAAACCTTCAGTGCACTCCCTTCATAGCCAGAACATCCTTTCCCAGATAGGTTGGCCAAAATACTAAAGGGATGGTCTACCAAGGTCCTGTACACTTTCAGCAAGACATTCCAAATCCTCTCACTATGGAAACCAACATACCATTTGTCTTCTTCACTGCCTGCTGCGCGTACATGTTTACCAGCTTGTATATAGAACATCCAATTCTCAATGTACCTCTCCCTTTCCCAATCCATTGCCATTCAGGAAATAATATGCCTTCCAGTTTTAGTCACCAAAGTGGATAGCCTCGTATTTATTCACGTTGCACTTTATCTGCCATGTATTTTCCCACTTGCTTGGCCAAACCACACTGAAGCATCTCTACATCCTACTCACAGCTCACCCTCCCACCTAGCTATAAGTCATCTGAAAATTTTGAGACATGCTATTTAGTTCCCTTATCTAACACATTAACACACATTCCATCATTAACACATATTGAGAATTGTTAGAATACCCCACTCATCATTGGAAAAAATTTATTCTAACATTTTGTCTCTGAGCCAGTTCTCTACCTCCAATCCCACATGATTTAATTTTACATGCTACTTGCATTTTTTTCCCCTTTCTTCATTCACAGGATGAGGGTGTGTGGCTGGATTTGATTTCAGGTCCCCGGAAGGCTGCTTGAGTCTCTGGATGAGCACTCTAGCAATAACACAATTAGGCCATCACCTCCTGACTTAGATGGGGTTTAGTGAAAGCGTTCTGAAAGTCCAAGTAAATCACAAGTACTGGCTGCCCCACTCCCAACTCTACTGTTTACAACATCGAAGAATTGCAGTAGATTTTCCCAGCATGACTTCCCTTTCATAAATCCATTCTAAGGGGTTATCCTCCAATCCAACTGAACTGTTCCAGAGTCTACAGAATATGACCCCAAATGCATCCATTATTTCTAGGGCCACTTCCTTAAGTACTGCAGGATATAGATATTGGGCTCTGGAGAGTTAACAGTCTTAAACCCCATCAATTTCTCCAACACCACTTCCCTGATACGATTTCCTTGAGTACCTCCTTTTCAATAGACACTATGTTCCCCAGGTATTTTTGGGATGCTTTTTGTGTCTTCCTTTGGATATTTGATTGGTGTGCCTCCTCCCCATTATAACTACCCCAGTTCTGACTAACTTCCCACATGTAATTCCCAACTACACTGGAATAATCACCGGCAGGACATCAGACAGTCCAAGCTCAAGAAGCTAGATTCTTCATGTGTCAGGGCATGAAGCATAACATTTGATCTGTAAAGTAATGCAGCCTGGAAATTGATTTAAATCCCACTGTGCCCATGGCAAAAACCTGACATTTGTGATAATAGCTATGTGTCTGAAGCGAGGGAGCATTGCTCCGGAATCTGGAAGCTAGATATGAGCAGATTACTTGCTGTGAATCAGACATGTAGGAGATGGATCCTGTAATTTCATCACCTTCCATTCTTGAGACTGATTCGGCACCTACAAGGTTGTGCCTCATGAGTGCACTTTTGCAATTTCTTCGAGGAACTGCTGAATTGTCATTGTGACAGTGAAATTGACAGCGTGGAATTTGCACGTATATAGTTTAAAGGTGGAAATACAGAAGCCTCGAGCAGTAATCCCCTGATCCTCAAATAGAGACGCTGTTAAACTCTGCTTTTTATTCTTTTCTCTTCCATCTAGCCCTCGGTCTCTCCTACACCATATTACCCCTTTCTCACAATGCTGTTTCTGTACCAGCCCACTGCAGAGTGTACCTCCCTCAGTAACACTGTATAGATATTAACATTTTCAGATATAGTTATTGATGTTGAGGGATAAGGTCACATTGAGCATTTTAATTCTTCACATTTCGAGCAACATTATTTTGTTTATGGAATTCACCTCCAGAAAAAACAATGCAAATATAATTGAGCTCAAGATTAATTTGGGTTGCTGGGTTGAATGTGTAGTATGTTATATACTCAGCAAGGCCAATTTGATATTGAATTCATTGCACTACTCAAGTTGCCAGTGTTAACCCTCGCACTGAAGTCAAGAGAATCGTACAGCACGGAGGGAGGACGCTTGACCGATCATATGTGTACTAGCCCTTTGCTAATGCAATCCAAAATAAAATCCCTTGCCCTGTGCTCTTCTCACTGCCCTCACCTTCTTTTGTTACGAATGTGTATCTGTGCTTTTCCTTTTACCTCAGCGATGGTGGCAGAACATTTCATGGTTCAGCAATCCTCTGGGTAAAGCATTTCTTCTTTGTGTTCCTCCTCAGTCTCATAGTAACAGCTTAAAATCACTGGTTCCAAAGCTTCAGGAAATAATCTGTGCCTGCACAACCTTTCAATGTCCATCATCTTAATGGGCGCATAATTAAGAGTGGGATATAAATATTAGTCTCTGTTGGAGACTTGGAGAAGGCGGTACTATACTGGTGATGTACTGGCAATGACCTACTAATTGAGAGGAACCAGGTCTCGCAGTCTAAGGATCTGGGGTAAGCCATTTAGCAGTGGAGTGGGGAGAGGGTGGGTGGCCACAGCAGACAGTTGAGGCTACAGCCTATTTATCTATCATTCTTAGGGCTAAAGGGATCAAAGGGTATGGTGAGAAAGCAGGAATAGGGGACTTCATTGGACGATCAGCCATGGAGTCATTCAGCATGGAAATGGACTCTTCAGTCCTACCAGTCCATGCTAACCATCATTCCAAACTAAACTTGTCCCATTTGCCTGCACTTGGCCCATATCCCTCCAAACATTTCTTATTCATGTACTTATCCAGCTGTCTTTTAAACGTTGCAACTGGACCCGCATCCACCACTTCCTTTGGAAGTCCAATCCACATGCGAACCACTCTATGTAAAAAAAAATTGCCCTTCTCCTCTCACCTTAAAAATATGCAATGAACATATTAAGTGACGGAGCAGATTTGAAGGCCGAATGGCCACCACTTGCTCGTTTATTCTATGTTTCTATGCTTCACTCTTCAGTACAAGCAGCAGGTTACATGAAGGTTATAATCTTAATGAGCGTCACCAACATAGTCAGCCATTTTGATGCCAAACTGCTCATAACCTGATAGATCTTGAACGGAAACACACATATGATTAGTTACTCTGACTCATTACTCTGGTCTCCTCATTGGGTCCACACCATCATTATATATACGAGGCAATCAGACTGTTACAGGTCTGAATATTCAGCATAATCCAAGAGAGACAGAGTGCCCTTTTGCCCGCAATTTCCTTAGATTGCTCATAACATGGCCAAAATCCTGTTTGGACATTTAAACAGGGTTTCAAGGGACAAAATGTTGGATGTGGGGTTGGATCCAGCTCACATTAATGTATCAAACCACCCAGAGCAGTTGACTCCTGTGTCTGGGGTGTAGAGTCAGGATCACTTGTGGGGTTCTGAGGAAACTTTGATATCCAATTCTGTGGCAAGAAACTACCTTGAGCTGCCTGAGGTTAATCAGCCTGTCTGAAGGAAAAGACAGTATTCCAGTTCCAAGACAGCGTTCCATCATTTAGGAAAGCAATAATGATTTCTCCTGGTTCAACCTTGTGCTGTTAGAAAGTTAGGGACGATGTAACGTGGGTATTGAATATTCTCTGGGAACATTGTTTCAGTTGCCAAAAAGAAATTGTTTTCACTATTGGCAAGGTGGATAACCAGAAGACCCTGATTTAAGATGATTTGAAATCATCCAAGGAGCACATAGAGTCATACAGTATGGAAAGAGACCCTTTGGTCCAACCATCCATGCTGACCATAATTCCAAACTAAATCAGTCCCACCAGTCTGCTCCTGACCCATATCCCTCCTGATCTTGCCTATCTGAAACCTAGAAGCAGATTCAATTGTAACTGCAAATATAAATTTTAGTGTGTGGACAGCAATATAAGAAATGGGAGCAGGAGTAGACCATTCAGCCCTTCGAGCCTGCTACATTTGTTAAGATCATGGTGGAGCAGCTTGTGTTTGTAATTCCACAGTTCCATCCGTCCCCAATAACCTTCGCTTCCCTTACCTCACAAGTATCAGTCTACTTCTGCATTAAAAACATTCAGTGACCCCCACCTCCCCCCTACCCCCACCCCCCACTTCTGAGATGCAGAGTTGCAAAGTTGCATAACTGCTCAAGAGAAAAAAAGAATTCTCCTCATTTCTGTCCTAAAAGTGTAGCCTCTAATTTTAAAACCGTGCTCCCTAGTTCTGGATCTGAATGTGCCAATAAACAAAGATGCAATAACAAAACAATTTCACTCTTCAGTCCTTGAGTGTTTAGCTTGCCCCCTCTGTAGTTTCCTTGACTGATATATTTTCCTTCTATCTCACTTGTTTATTGCTGCCTTGCTCGGTGTTCCCTTGCTACCTGCTACCTTGTCTCTCCATACATGAGGAGCATCAGACTGAAATCTCTCTCTTTGGTGTGGCGCTCTGTCTAACGCTTGGTGAAGGATTGCTGTGAATGAAGAAAAAACCCTGAGAGGTAGGAAAACCTGGACACATGCTGCTGGTCCAGGCAAGTCCACTACGTCCCATGAGCCTTTTCTTTCATTCACAGAGGCCATGGTAAATGACCTAACTCCATAGACAATTGACAATAGACAATAGGTGCAGGAGTAGGCCATTCTGCCCTTCGAGCCTGCACCACCATTCAATATGATCGTGGCTGATCATCCTTAATCAGTATCCTGTTCCTGCCTTATCTCCATAACCCTTGATTCCACTATCCTTGAGAGCTCTATCTAACTCTTTTTTAAATGAATCCAGAGACTGGGCCTCCACTGCCCTCTGGGGCAGAGTATTCCACACAGCTACCACTCTCTGGGTGAAGAAGTTTCTCCTCATCTCTGTCCTAAATGGTCTACCCCGTATTTTTAAGCTGTGTCCTCTGGTTCATAGGGAGTGAGCCACAAATTAATTGAGCTCCGTGCCACATAATCTTCTTTTACTCTGATTAAATATAGATGAATTATAAAGTCTGATGAGGAAATGCAGCAATACTGCTGCCAATTATGAATCAGAGTCAAAACTCACACGACTCCGGGTTATAGTCCAACAGGTTTATCTAAAACCGCAAGCTTTCAGATTTTTCCCCATTTCCTCAGGCAGCTAGAGTTAATGCAGGGAATCACACCCAGAAGGGCAGAGGACAGGTATTCAAAGCAGCTTCTCTCGGTTGAGAAACTCAGCAGGTCTGGCAGCATCTGTGAAGGCAAAGCAAAGTCTTCAGACTCAATTGCAATGTTAACTCTGCTTTCTCTCTCCACGGCTGCTGCCAGATCTGCTGAGTTTCTCCAGCAGTTTCTGTTTGTGTTTCGGTAGTCATCCCTCTGGTGGACACCTCGCCTCAATGAATGATCATTCCTGAAGAAGGGCTTATGCCCGAAACGTCGATTCTCCTGTTCCTTGGATGCTGCCTGACCTGCTGCGCTTTTCCAGCAACACATTTTCAGCATCAATGAATGATCACACAGGTACAGCAGAGAAGCAAGGGCAAATACAACGAAAAGACTTCCCAGTTACCTTCTTGCCTGACACTCTCCACTCACAATGTGTGGTAATCCAAGGAATGGAATACCACACAGCACACTTTCTGAAATCTCACTTGTCCCGCTTCATATGCCAAAGGGTTTGTGGTGGGTAAATTCAGCTCATTGTTACCACAGAGCTAAAGCCCTAGTTTAATTAATGCCTACAACTTGACGCACTTAAATTAATAACTGATAGCAACTCCGAAGAATCCTAAGCAATGATTCACTGGGACTGGAGATTATTGAATCTCTAAATAAAGGAAAGAAATTTACACATGCCAAGCCTGCCTTGATTTCACAAGCACCATTTAAGGTGCTCCTTAGTATCCCAATGAATGAGGACCCAGTAGCCTTTACACATCTGGGATTTGCCAGAATTGTTCCTTGCTGCCCACATTATTTGCCACAATTTAGTGGGCTTTGAGCATCGAAGACTGTTTCGTAATGTGTGAGTAATTTGAGTGACTCTGACTGGACAGCCGATGGCTTGAGGTTAATACTGTCCAAATGCTGCCTATTAAAGGGCGGTTCATTTTTGTTTTAACCGAACCATTGACCAAAATGCTCCCGTCTAAACGTTATTGCCTTTAACTTGGAGCCAACTGAGACTGCAGAGTTTTCTAGAGGTGACGAGATTGACTTTGCCTCACACTGAGCCTTGTCAGCACCAATTTCTGGGAGACTATATGGAAGTAAAAGTGTGGACTGTCTCTACACTAGGGTCCTGACCTTTATTAGAGGCGAAGAGGTTGAAGTGATGGTGAAGACCCAAAGTTGAAAGTTGTCCCTGTATGTGGACAGTCAGAATCTCTGAGGAGCTGCCGTCCTAACCACCAGCTCGCTCTTTTCTGGGCTTTCTGTTGGACCAAATATAGGAGGGAAATGCAGTGAATTAAAGGAGCTGAAGGGTCAGTCGAAGCAGAGAAGGGTCAGCGAAAGGGAAGCCTGGTGTGGCTGGGAGGTGCAACAGAGGGGTCGTGCCAGATGGAGGGGGTAGGCCTTCAGGGTGGTGGCAGGAGAGAGGGCACTGCAAACAGAGCAGGGGAAGGGAGGGGTGAAAGGAAGAAAGCTGAAAGGAGGGGGGGGGGTGGAGGGAGGATGCAAAAGGAGGGATAAAGGGGAGATGCAAAAGGAAGGATAGAGGGAAAATGCAAAGGGAGGAATAGAGGGAGGATACAAAAGGAGGGATAGAGGGAGGATGCAAAGTGGTGGACCAGTTTTAAACCAGTCAAAGAAATACTCAGGCAGGAGTCAGGAAAATTTGAAGGTATCTGTCAGCATTATACAGTGAGTAGGAGCACCTGTATTTGGGCAATATAAGCGCTGTTTGAACAGTTTCTGTGGCATGCATGTACATTTTGGGGGAAAGTTGCAATGGGCAACAGATTGGTGAAGCGTTCTGAAGACCTCCAGCGTTAACTCTGTTTCTCTCCACAGATACGGCTTGTTTCAACTTTCCATTGTCTGCAGGGTTTTGCCTTTTCATGATTGAGAGGATCAGCATGGGCACAGTGAAAGGCAGTGTCCAGGATGGGCTGAAGGGCTCAACTTGTTGCTAATAGTGAAAAGCTGCAGGACCCTTAAATGAGTCCTGCGAACATTCCTGTGTTTGCTGCAGGCGGTGGAAGCAGCTTGTTTTCTGTACTTGCAAGCAGCTTGTTTTCTGTATCTGCTTTTCTGCACTAGCTATTGGTTATAAGAGAGAGAGAGTTTTGTTCCGAGTCATTGGGCATCACCTTGAGCTGGGATCGTGAATGGTGCCAGGGGTGAACCTAACTCTCCAGACCAGCCGTCGATCGAGGGGTCCCTGATGGGCAGGCAGGCGTGAGGATCATCACTTTCCTTTCCTTCCTTTTTCATCTTTTTTTTATTACTTAATAGATGTGCATATTTAAGCAAATTGCTGTTGCTGAGTCTTCTCTTAGCTACATTTATCCAAATCCAAAATGAACTGTTTGGATCCACCTAGTAATCCAAGACATTTTTGGCGATGAGGATGGGATCAGGAAAATGTGTAAAAAAAGGGAAAAGCAACCTGATACTCCGGAGACCTTTGGAATTCCAGCATGGAATCCGGCAGCCTCAGGACTCGGTCCGTAGCTAATATGTTAGCACAATTAGGACCCCCTAAAGGATGGGGGACAATTGTAACCAGAAAAGGATAGAACTGGAGACCAGATTTATGTGTTGTGCAAGGGCTCTGAATCTTGTAGAAGTGTTAACTCTTTGTGGTTAGGTTTGAATGCATTTTTATTTGGTGGTTGCTAAATATCAGCTTGTACCATTTGTGTGTTTTTGTTCCCTGGATTTCGTGATGTGGGGAACAGTTTGCACTTTGGGAACGTATGGTGACTTGAAATTCATTCCTAATTCGAGGCTTATGCCCAAAACGTTGATTCTCCTGCTTTTCGGATACTGCCTGACCTGCTGTGCTTTTCCAGCACCACATTCTCAACTCTGATCTCCAGCATCTGCAGTCCTCACTTCCTCTGACTTGAAAATGTGTTGTGGTGCCTGTGTCATTGTGGGACATGTATGGTTAGTGTAATGCCCTTTTAAGCAAACATCAATGATGGTGTAAAGCAAAAATCTGTGAAACATTCATTCAAAAGTTTGGTTTGTAAAACTTGGTAAAAGTTTACCTTTTGGAATTGGCTTTGTGTTGTATCTGGACATTGGTAAGTTTTAATTCCGGAGATCACCAAGTTTCGAATTTCATTTTCTGGCCAGAGTGAACTTCCAAATACTGTTTTAACACAGGGGTGAATCTTTAATTCCGGATACTAAGATTGACTCATTATTGATATCGAAGTGATAGGGACATTGGAATGTTGAAAATACAACTCCCAGTGTGTGAGGAGGTTAGGAAAGGCAAATTTAACAAAGGGGTGGGCTTTTCCTTCCTCCAAGGAGGAGGAGAGACAGATGACATAATTACACGCAGGAGTTTACCCCCCCGCACCCCCTTTCTTTTTGAATCCATATTGGATTAATACTACTTAACCCATTGTATTTGACATGGAATGGATGGAGCTTATTTGTTTTCTTTTAGAAATTGGATACTCTGAAATCTGCAACACAATGATGGATGAGGCACCCTCAACCCATCAAACCACACATCAATTAGACATTTCAGTGTTAGGGAAGGACTGTGGAAATATGAATTGTAGTGAGTGTCAGAAATCTTGAAACTACTGAGCCTGGGTACACTTGAGGACAAAAGCTGTTTTAAGACTCACATGCCCTGGTATTCTAAAAACATCTAAATGGAATAGTTACCTGAACATGTTGATCATTCTGAGAAGTGATAAAGTGATAAAGTGCATGCACAGAGATCAATGGTTTCAATGCATGCAAATGCTCAGAGACTTTAAAGGTGTAAGCAGAATATTGAATTTGGACAAATTTAGTCAGAGAGTCATAGAGATGTACAGTACGGAAACAGACCCTTCGGTCCAACTCGTCCGTGCCGACCAGATATCCTGTCGCAATCTAGTCCCACCTGCCAGCACCCGGCCCATATCCCTCCAAACCCTTCCTATTCACATACCCATCCAGATGCCTTTTAAATGTTGCAATTGTACCACCCTCCACCGCTTCCTCTGGCAGCTCATTCCATACACGTACTACCCTCTGCCTGCATAAGTTGCCCCCTTAGTCTCTTTTATATCTTTCCCCTCTCACCCTAAACCTGTGCCCTCTACTTCTGGACTCACCCACCCCAGAGAAATGACTTTGTCTATTTATCCTATCCATGCCCCTCATGATTTTATAAACCTCTATAAGGTCACCTCTCAGCCTCCAACACTCCAGAGAAAGCATGTTTAGACCATAAGACCATAAGACATAGGAGTGGAAGTAAGGCCATTCGGCCCATCGAGTCCACTCCGCCATTCAATCATGGCTGATGCGCATTTCAGCTCCACTTACCAGCGTTCTCCCCGTAGCCCTTAATTCCTCTAGACAACAAGAATCTATCAATCTCGGCCTTCAACTGGACTTCATTGAGTTGTAGAAATGAGTTGAGTTGCTATAAATGTGTTTTGCTTATTGCTGATGTCTTTTCGAAGTGGATTGAAGCCTACCCTCCTCCTAACGCTACTGCTGAGACTGTGGTGAAGATTTTGTTTAAGGAAATAATTCCCTGCTTCAGTATACCTGCGTGCATTAGCTCGGACAATGGACCACACTTTGTAGGTAATATTAACGGAGAACTCTGTTCCCAGCTTTGTATTTGTCAGCAACTGCATGGTGCTTATCATCCTCAGGCAGCCGACCTTGTTGAATGTTTTAACCAGACTCAAGACTAAACTTGCCAAATTAGTGGCAGAGTGTGGCCTCTCCTGGTTATGCTAATCCCTGTGGCCTTATTCCAATTGCGATCCATGTCTCCAGGCAAGACACGACTGTCTCCAGCTGAGAGTCTCTCTGGTCACCGCCTCCGTACCCCTTGGAACGATTCAACTCCCTTCTCAGTCCACTTCCACCACATGACTGAAGCAATGATTAGTTATGTTCTTGCTCTAACTAGTGTTATGCGTGCCTTTTACTCCCAGGAGCGTGCGGCCTACAGCGATGTACCCTCCCTTTCAGCCTCGTCACGGGTAGAGCCTGGTTCATTCGTGCTC